>NC_136263.1:13515438-13767938 GCF_964187855.1 Myxine glutinosa
TATGGAGATGAGAAGGGAGAGGCTCTTGTGAGAACTGTATTGTGAGGGCTGAAGCCAAGCACTTGATTGAGAAGCGCATATTGAACTATTCGTTTATTACATACGCGGCCGCAGCCGCAAGTGTAACCGCCAAAGCCAGCCCTACCGTTCGCCCTGTAATAATCCGGTGCGTGAAAATGACACGTGGAGAGCTCCTGCCATCTTTATCCATCTTCTTCGCGGTGCGAGATGGGGACCAGAGGAAGAGCTGCCTGGACGCCATTCCTGGCCGTGCTGACCTGTTCATCTGCAATCCCCGTGTGAGTGTCTGTGTGTGAACGGGCCCGTTTGTCTTGGGATAAGTTAAGACTGTTTAAGGCTGCACTGTGTTTTCTTCCTCTTCTTCTTATTGTACAAAGTGTAAATAAATCATGTTATTCCTTTCTTCCAAATTCGACCATTTCAGTGATTTCCTCCATTGGGTAAGTGTGGCACGGTTACGAACTGCTTGGATCGGGTTTAGTCATTGATAACGGCTCGGGTCACGGGTTCGCTACCGCTCGGCGTTTCCACCAACACCCGTGATTCTGGCGGGGCGTATTTCCTCGTTTCTCGGCAGCGTTAGTACTTAGGTAATAGCGAATTCTTAGTCCAAAAGCCCGATTTAACGCTGTCCGGGAAGGACGTCATAGGCCCCGGGTCCCGTCGGCTAGTCAAAAATCAAGGGGACTAATCCCCCCTTGGTAAGGGGAAAAGGCCGGCGCTGAGATCCGCAATAATATATATATATATATATATATATATATATATATATATATATATTGTTACAGACGTGGCTTAGATGTTATTTACCGAGCGGTTTTGGTATGACCACGTCTGCACAAGTTACCCGATTATACCCGAACGTTGACTAATCGCGCTGCGCTAGGCCAATAAAGGCAACAAAGGAAAAGGACACACGGCTGGGTTTCAAATGACACGACACCCAGGGTTCAGTTCTCAAGACCTCCGGAGGAGATTATATTCGTTCGGAAGGTCAGATTACAGGGACGAGAGGTACAACATAGAAAGACAAGCACTTAGACACAATCTTATATTATTCCCAACAGACGACAGATAAACGGGACAAAGCTGACTCACACGGGGATTGATGGAAAGGACAGCGGGTATCGATGGCTCAAGGTGCACTCTTGGCTCAAGGACAGGGTCGACCCGGTCCGGTCTAGAGATGCGGGGAGGTCGCAGCGCTCGGATGGCGTCTTGTCTGCTCAAGCTGGGGGCGCATCTGACGTCACATCCGGCGCGGGGCCGCGTATATCCGGCGGGGAGTGACACGCCCTCGGCTCGTTAGCTCCGCCTCATGGAATCGGCACGTTGCTTCTCATTGGGTGCGTGCGGGGGGGTTACCGGCTCCGCCCTTGACGAGGAGCTGACAAGGAGCCCCTTTGTGGTAACCCCGTGGAGCGCATGGTCTGGAGCGCGTTGTCTGGAGCGCATTGTCGATGGCGGCTAACCGAGCCGGTGGGAGGACGCACACTCCCCCCCGCGCAGCGCCGTGCCCCTCTGTTGTTGTAGACGGGGAAGAAGATGGGAGGAGGTATGGGAAAGGTCCTAAACTCACTACTGGTGCCATATAATCACATTCTGGTGCAACGAAGAGTCATAATTAATGGAAACGAGGCCTTAACTGACATAGACTAAGAATAACTAGCAAGATGTCCGAAAGTTGTCTACGTGTGGTGCAGTGGACCTGGGCACGACATTTAATGGGGGAATAAGGGGAAGGTCGGCTCTACTGATTGTTGTTTACAGACAATGGGACTAGGGAATGGGGGATTGGGGATAGTTGGGGAGTATTGGGGAAAATAGGGGAATATTTACAAGCGGATATGGAGGCCAAATTCCATATTCGCAACATTGCACCCTTCTCTACCCTCGGGGCGTCCCGACCCGATAAATTTTTACCTACTTTAGTGTGGCACGCAATGTAGTTCCCTCTACTATTAACTCTACCCTGAGTGCGACAGTTTTACAGATATTCACGAATGAGTAAATATGTCCCCCTGCGACGTTGCACCCTTCTCCTCACAGAAACACACCCACAGGATAACCGAATCCGGAAAGAATTCTCAAACTAAACATACAGCCGGTAGGGAGCATTATTTACACAAGACTACGCTGATATTTACACTACGATCCAGGACCTGTTTTTGGAGGAACACATGCAGATGTTATGCATAGAGAGAGCACGCTTGCCAGCATCGATACACCAACCCACGAGTGCTCTGTGGCCGACGGCCTTTAATAACGTGCAGAGCACCCCTTCCAAGCATCAAGCACCACCCCATCACACAGTGAGCACCATCCGGTGCACCAATAAAGTGTTTATAAATCATTGTGTGGTGTCGCAGCCGGCCGATGTTCTGCCGCTGGTCTTGCCTTCGTGTGGTGCACTTGGCCTTCTTACTTCTTTTCAAAAATAAAGAAAGGCGCCAACCGCGTCCATTTCTGTATTTTGGCCTTCAGTGGTGTCAACTATAAGTGGTTCACCTGTTTGGCATAGGTGCCACGTTGACCCATAGGTCCTTCCACGGGTGGTGCTTGGCCGCAAAAGAACTGCGGTCCATTGTGGGTGGCCACAAACATTGCGGTCCGTATGGTGTATCGATCCAAGCAGCAAGCAGCGAAAGTGCAGGCCCACAACTGCGTAGCCAGCACCGCTCTCTCCTCTCTCTCTACCCCAAAGCCAGATCCTCGGAGGTGGGAGACAAAAGAAGAAGACAAGTGAGTAAGGTGGTAAGGGCGCAAAAGTGCACGCAATATAAGATGATGCACACTGGGGGCACATGGGAACCAGGTGAGACAGGTACGTTCCTATCGTACGCCCCCCCCACCAGGTAACCTACATGGCCCCTCCCTTACCCCTTACTGTATCCACAAAACTCAACACTACCCATAAACATCTATTTTACAAATCAACAAACATCCCTACTGTCTTCCCCGTTCCTCCCATAAACCAAATTCGTCTTCTCTCCCTCCTAACCAATCAAATTTGCCATTTTCAACTCTCATCAAAATTTGCCATTTTCAACTCAACATCAAAATTTGCCATTACCAATTCATCATCAGTCCCTCCTAGGGAGGGAGAGATGGAATCACCCCAATGTCTCATCCACGTCGTGATGCGTCTCACCAATCCACACAGCAATTCTCATTTCCTGTAACAAAACAAAGAAAACACAGGTGTGGAGTCATCATCATCACCACAGGTAAGTGGCTGCGTATGGTGCGACAGGTTCATCAATCCTAACTATTTCCTAAGTGACTTTAACAACTTTACACTACCCGGGGTCTTTCTCCGGCCAAACCATTGGCCCTCTTACACTATGGGTTCTAAAAACCAATTCCCATTGGCCAAACTGTGGTGCTCTTCAATTTGGGGTCTCACTCCCCCGATTCATCTCCCGGTGCCCTCGTACAATTTCTGGGCTGCGACGTGTACCTCTCCCAGTGGGTCTACCCACCTGCACACCTCCACCACTGCAGTTGCCTCCGAGCTTACCTGCTCCTTACCCTAACCTAACTACCAGGGGAAGGCCCTCTGGCACTCTCCCCACTCGGTGCCCTCTCTGGCACTGGGCTACCCGGGTCCATCCTCCGGATCCTCGGGCCCCATCCACAACTCTACCGGCTCCCAGAGCCCACCTGCGGCCTCACCTGGCCGACATCCTCACAGTGGTGGAGTGCCCAACCAACTACACACACTAACAGGCTACACGCCCCGCCATTTCCACAACACTAATGCACCCATTCACAACACCATTCTGCAACCGCACCACAAATGCCAATATCCAACCACAACTTACCTATACCCTCTACCTAACACTTACACTACCCGCCCCGGGTATTCGTGAAAGGGGTCCACTCTTCCCCCATCCACACCTTCGCACCATGCACACCACTCCGTACCACTTACTCCAACTCTCTCCACTCACCTGTACTTGCACACCTGTGCTCTCACACTTGGTGCCACCTGCACCCTTCTCTCCCCAAGCGCATTCGCGCTGATCCACACACTCACTACTCATACACTGCTCCACACACCTGTCCAATTGCACACCTGTGCAATCACACCTGTTCCATCCTCACACACACGGCATCATCTCAGCTAACTACTCCCTTCTGAAACTTGCGCTTCCCAGTCGTCCCTTTAAACTATTGCGCTCCCACGTCATTATCATCCACACTAATCTACCTGCGTCCCCACTACAGGTATCAGTCACTAACTAACCTTAACGTTACCTAAGGTCATCTTCTCTAGATCCCTACACACAATATCCTAACCCACCCGGGCTAGTTTTCACTGCCATACACCCCATAAGCTATTGCTCCTTTGCCCCCCGTATGGGAAGGGTGGCAGGGATGCCACCCTTACCCACCGGGGGTCTCTCACTACCAATTTTGCACATCAAATTTCAACAAATTAAAAATTTGCCAATCACTACCCATCATCTGCCAATCACTACTGCCAATCCCTTGCCAATCATCAAATTTTGTTTTTCTCTAATTTTGGATCCAAAACACTAACCTCATCACCCAGTCGACTCACTAATACCTCTCGGTGCGCCAATCCCTGTCCAAAGCCCGGCTTCGTAAAGCCAAGCCATGAATGCGGATTGTTTGGTGACAGTGGCTGGACACGTCCCGCATTCGGTGCAGGGACGGGGGCTTACCCGAGCCGAGATCCCACGCACCCCCTCGGCGTGGAGCGATCCAATGTCCCGATCTCGACCTGCCGGCACGTCTCCACAAAACGTGGTCGCCATGACGACCCTTCCTATCCAGCTGCCCGCTCCACCTAGTGGAGCCTGGACGCGGCCGTTCAAAGCGAGGCCCGGCACGCACCGAGGGCCCGCTTCGGCTAAAAGTCGCTCTAACCTCTAACCCGTGTAACGTCGATGCTTCACCTGGACGCTTACACCCCGCAGCCCGTTCCTTGCTCACACATCCAGCCGTGCCCATGCTCCTCGTACCTTTCCTTACACACCCAGGTACCCTCATTCCACTCACAGCCTTGGTCACACACCTGACCACCGAACACTTTGGCACACATTCGTTGCTCGCACACCTCACCAATACACCGCTTCGCGCCCCCTCCTCGGTCACCTCCTCTGTGACAATCACAGGTGTGCCCTCATTCGCACACCCAACCACGTGCCTCACTACCAATTCCAGCGTGCATTCCCACTCACGCTCTACCATTCCAGGTGTGCATCCTTCCATCCCAGGTGTACATCCTCGCTCACCTGTCACAACCAACTCACTCTCCTTGTCACTCTCACTACTCTCACCTCCATTCTTGACAGCGCACTCACCCTTACTCTTGACAGCGCACTCTTTCCTCATGCACCTGTCCGTCACACACCTTTCTCGCGCACACTCTCCCGTCACACCCTCTGTAACACTCACCACAGGTGTGCATTCTTCCTTGCCTTTGACAGCGCACTCTTTCCTCATGCACCCGTCCGTTACACACCTCTCTCGCGCACACTCTCCCGTCACACCCTCTGCAACACTCACCACACCGCGCTTCCATGTGCCCCCTCGCACACGCGCTACGACCGACTCATTCTCGCCAGCACCCTCACTACTCCTTGGCACGCACTTTTTCCTCACACACCCCAGAGTCGGACTTTCTTGCACACCTCCTTTTTCGCACACCAGACCTGTCGCACACTTCACCAACGGCCTCTCACGAACACCCGGGTCCATCTCGACCCCCAAGCTTCTTAAATCCCCTGGCGCATCATACGCACGACCATATTGGTCACCACTTACACCGGGTCCTCTTCCTCTTCGCTTCTCCTCCATCACCTGCGAATCCCTCATCCGGTTAATGAGCACATCATCACGATCCAAACACAGACTTTGGACCAATTCTTTTATCTCCTCTTTTATCTCTTTCTTATCCCCTCTCCGTCGCTTCTTAATTTCGCTCATCCCTTCTTCCACTTCTTCTAATTTGTGCTTCACTTCTTTTATTCCCCGGTACGTCTCCTCAAGCTCGTCCTCCAAGGCTACCTTGACCGTTTCCATGTGCGTCCTCATCTGCCGGTCCTTCGTCTCCATTACCTCTATCACCTCGTCCAGCCTCGTTGTCAGTCCCTCACGTACCATCTGACATTCCCTCTTCGTCGCTATCAAGTCGTCTTTTAGTTCTTTCTGTGTCACTTTTAACCCTCCTAATACCGCAGTGTTCCTTTGAACCTGCTCCGTTAGTCCTTTTTGTCCCTCCGTCAGCTGTTCCACCTCCTGCGTCAGGTCCTCTATGCCCCCTTGTAATTTTACAGTCCCCTTTCTCACCTCCTTCTCCATGTGCTCCTTACAGTGCCTCACCTCCTCGCGCACTCCTCCGACCTCCTCACTCACACCTCTTCTGATCTCCTCTCCCATCACTTGCATCTCCTGCCCAGATGCCACCCTCATCTGCTCCATTTCCTCCCTGTGAGCATCCAGTTTGGCTTCTACCCCCATTCTGACCCCCTTTATCTGCTGCCCCATTTGGTTAACTTCCCTTTCCGCTTGGTCCCTCATGTCCCTCAATTTGCCTTCCATGGTGTTTTCTAACCCCTCTAACCCTTTTTGCATCCCTTCCATTTGATTCTCTTGAGCGGCCATTCTGTTTTCTACCCCCGTTAACCCCTCCTGTATTTCCCCTAATCTATCGTCTAATTTCCCAAATTTCATGTCTAATCCCTTAAAATTATTGTCTAATCCCTTAAAATTATTGTCTAATCCCTTAAAATTATTGTCTAATCCCTCACTGGTACCCCTCGCTTCGTCCCTCATTACCCCTATTTTGCCCTCCAATCGCTCACCCTGAGCATCCATCCGGTTCCCCATTACCCCCATTTGGTCCTCCAATCGCTCACCCAATCGCTTACTATCAGCCCTCATTTGCTCACTATTAGCCCTCATATCGTCCCTCTGCAGGTTGAGGGACGCCTGCATTTGCGCCATAAATTGCTCCATGAGGGCCTGCATTTGGGCCATCCCTCCCACTTGTGCAGCGGGTGCGGCCGCCGTAGCTATTTGCGAGGCGCCATTTCGCGCGCCCGTTACCTCGTGCGTGACGACGCTATTTTGCGAATCTGCTACCCTCACTGCTTCGCTCTCCTCTTGTCCCTCAATTTGGTCCTGGATCGACCCTGCCTCACTCTCCCCTACCGGACCCCAGCTGTCTTGGTCTGCCATAGCGCGACTTTCAAAATACGGGTTTTTATACAACAAAACAAAATTTCGACCGTTATAATTTCGTCGAGCGCAGTAAACGCGCTCCGAATCGATTCTCCCTGTTACAAATTTGGGCCTAATAAATTTAGTCCCGGGTTCGAATTCCACTCCTCGACACCAATTGTTACAGACGTCGCTTAGATGTTATTTACCGAGCGGTTTTGGTATGACCACGTCTGCACAAGTTACCCGATTATACCCGAACGTTGACTAATCGCGCTGCGCTAGGCCAATAAAGGCAACAAAGGAAAAGGACACACGGCTGGGTTTCAAATGACACGACACCCAGGGTTCAGTTCTCAAGACCTCCGGAGGAGATTATATTCGTTCGGAAGGTCAGATTACAGGGACGAGAGGTACAACATAGAAAGACAAGCACTTAGACACAATCTTATATTATTCCCAACAGACGACAGATAAACGGGACAAAGCTGACTCACACGGGGATTGATGGAAAGGACAGCGGGTATCGATGGCTCAAGGTGCACTCTTGGCTCAAGGACAGGGTCGACCCGGTCCGGTCTAGAGATGCGGGGAGGTCGCAGCGCTCGGATGGCGTCTTGTCTGCTCAAGCTGGGGGCGCATCTGACGTCACATCCGGCGCGGGGCCGCGTATATCCGGCGGGGAGTGACACGCCCTCGGCTCGTTAGCTCCGCCTCGTGGAATCGGCACGTTGCTTCTCATTGGGTGCGTGCGGGGGGGTTACCGGCTCCGCCCTTGACGAGGAGCTGACAAGGAGCCCCTTTGTGGTAACCCCGTGGAGCGCATGGTCTGGAGCGCGTTGTCTGGAGCGCATTGTCGATGGCGGCTAACCGAGCCGGTGGGAGGACGCACACTCCCCCCCGCGCAGCGCCGTGCCCCTCTGTTGTTGTAGACGGGGAAGAAGATGGGAGGAGGTATGGGAAAGGTCCTAAACTCACTACTGGTGCCATATAATCACATTCTGGTGCAACGAAGAGTCATAATTAATGGAAACGAGGCCTTAACTGACATAGACTAAGAATAACTAGCAAGATGTCCGAAAGTTGTCTACGTGTGATGCGGTGGACCTGGGCACGACATTTAATGGGGGAAAAAGGGGAAGGTCGGCTCTACTGATTGTTGTTTACAGACAATGGGACTAGGGAATGGGGGATTGGGGATAGTTGGGGAGTATTGGGGAAAATAGGGGAATATTTACAAGCGGATATGGAGGCCAAATTCCATATTCGCAACAATATATATATATATATATATATATATATATATATATATATATATATATATATATATATATATATATATATATATATATACAGTGGAACCTTGACTTACGAGTGCCCCAACTTACGAGTTTTTCGAGATACGAGCCGTCGCTACGGCGGTTTATTGCTTTGAGATGCGAGCCGAGATCCGAGTTACGAGCTTTCGCCATCCGGTCACGTGGTTATCTTGCCGTTCAAGTACAGTATCTCTGTCGTATAGCGCTGCATTTTAGTTTTCGCATTTCGGTTATTTTGAGTTTACGCCACCAGGTGGGTTCTGGTCACGTGGTTATCTTGCCGTGCACGTACAGTACGTATCTCTGTCGTATAGCGCTGCATTTTTTTTTTCGCATTTTGGTTATTTCGAGTTCACGCCGCCAGGTGGGTTCTGATCACGTGGTTATCTTGACTTGCAAGTACAGTACGTATCTCTGTCGTACAGCGCTGCATTTTTTTTTTCGCATTTTGGTTATTTCGGAAAATTTCTTAGTTTTAACCATGGGGCCTAAGAAAGTGAGTGGCAAGTGCAGTGTTGAGAAGAAGAAGAGGATGATGTGCTTGGATAGAAAACACGCAATCGTCGAAAAACATGAGCGAGGTGTCGAGGAGGACGTATATAACGGCAGAGGAGAAGAGCATGCCAGGCCACAACTTGTTCAGAATGCCGGCGATAGCTCGCCTTCTCTTTGTGGAAAACACGGTGAGATCCTTAACATCCAACAACTAATGGGACGCAAACGGGGCGCCCAGTTTAGCGGTACACACATTGATGAATCACCCTGCCTGTGAAACACCGACATGACAGGTAATAGCTGGGTCGGGATTCAAACCCAGGCTGGACAGTTTAGAGTCAAGTGTGCGTACCTCCAGTCCAGGCCATCCTGCCAACTTGTATGCTGCATACAGGTGAAATATAAAGCGCGAGATATTTTTATATATACTGTATATTTAAAAAAAAATTGGTGTGGTTTTTGGGGGGCTGGAACGGATTAATAGCATTTCAATGCATTTCAATGGGGAAATTTGATTTGAGAAACGAGCAAATTGAGTTACGAGCTCGGTCACGGAACGAATTAAACTCGTAAGTCAAGGTTCCACTGTATATATATATACGTATATATATATATATGTGTATATATATATATATATATATATATATATATATATATATATATATATATATATATATGTATATATAGAATATTACCTCACAGCCACGAAACACGAAATTAAAAACACCCCACAGACACAAAACACCCTCTTACGGGCTACAATTTCATCTTTTCACATTTTCTGTCTCAATCGCACAAAAAATAAAACACACAATGACACAAAGCCATACTACAAATCCACAACTACCTCTAAGAAAGACACCTTCATACAATTACACAAACCCACAACTACCTCCAACAAAGACATCTTCATACAATTACACAAACCCACACTACAAATCCACAACTACCTCTAACACAGACATCTTCATACAACAACACAAACCCACACTACAAATCCACAACTACCTACAACACAGACATCTTCAAACAACTACACAAACCCACACTACAAAACCACAACTACATCTAACACAGACATCTTCATACAACTACACAAACCCACACTACAAAACCACAACTACCTCTAACACAGACATCTTCATACAACTACACAAACCCACACTACAAATCCACAACTACCTCTAACACAGACAGCTTCATACAACTACACAAACCCACACTACAAATCCACAACTACCTCCAATAGACATCTTCATACACAAACCCACACTACAAATCCACAACTACCTCCAATAGACATCTTCATACACAAACCCACACTACAAATCCACAACTACCTCTAATAGACATCTTCATACACAAATCCACAACTACCTCTAATATACATCTTCATACACAAACACACACTACAAATCCACAACTACCTCCAATTGACATCTTCATACACAAACCCACACTACAAATCCACAACTACCTCTAACACAGACCGCTTCATACACAAACCCACACTACAAATCCACAACTACCTCTCACACAGACAGCTTCATGCAATTACACAAACCCACAACTACAAACCCACAACTACCTCTCACACAGTCATCTTCATACAATCACCCAAACCCACACTACACATCAACAACTACCTCTAACACAGACATCTTCATACAATTACATAAACCGACACGACAAACCCACAACTACCTCTAACAAAGACATCTTCATACAATTACACAAACCCACACGACAAATCCACAACTACCTCTAACACAGACATCTTCATACAACACCACAAACCCACACTACAAATCCACAACTACCTCCAACACAGACATCTTCAAACAACTACACAAACCCACACTACAAAACCACAACTACATCTAACGCAGACAGCTTCATACAACTACACAAACCCACACTACAAAACCACAACTACCTCTAACACAGACATCTTCATACAACTACGCAAACCCACACTACAAATCCACAACTACCTCTAACACAGACATCTTCATACAACTACACAAACCCACACTACAAATCCACAACTACCTCCAATAGACATCTTCATACACAAACCTAAACTACAAATCCACAACTACCTCAAATAGACATATTCATACACAAACCCACACTACAAATCCACAACTACCTCCAATAGACATCTTCATACACAAACCCACACTACAAATCCACAACTACCTCTAACACAGACCGCTTCATACACAAATCCACACTACAAATCCACAACTACCTCTCACACAGACATCTTCATGCAATTACACAAACCCACAACTACCTCTCACACAGACATCTTCAGACAATTACACAAACCCACAACTATAAATCCACAACTACCTCTCACACAGACATCTTCATGCAATAACACAAACCCACAACTACCTCTCACACAGACACCTTCATACAATTACACAAACCCACAACTAAAAACCCACAACTAAAAACCCACAACTACCTCGAACACAGACATCTTCATACAACTACACAAACCCACAACTACAAACCCACAAATACCTCTAACACAGACACCTTAATACAATTACACAAACCCACAACTACCTCTCACACAGACACCTTCATACAATTACACAAACCCACGACTACAAACCCACAACTACCTCGAACACAGACATCTTCATACAACTACACAAACCCACAACTACAAACCCACAAATACCTCTAACACAGACACCTTCATACAATTACACAAACCCACACTACAAACCCACAACTACCTCTAACACAGACACCTTCATACAATTACACAAACCCACAACTACAAACCCACAAATACCTCTAACACAGACACCTTCATACAATTACACAAACCCACAACTACAAACCCACAACTACCTCCAACACAGACATCTTCATACAATTACACAAACCCACAACTACAAACCCACAAATACCTCCAACACAGACACCTTCATACAATTACACAAACCCACAACTACAAACCCACAAATACCTCTAACACAGACACCTTCATACAATTACACAAACCCACAACTACAAACCCACAAATACCTCGAACACAGAAATCTTCGTACAATTACACAAACCCACAACTACAAACCCACAAATACCTCCAACACAGACACCTTCATACAATTACACAAACCCACAACTACAAACCCACACAGACACCTTCATACAATTACACAAACCCACACTACAAACCCACAACTACCTCTAACACACAGACACCTTCATACAATTACACAAACCCACACTACAAACCCACAACTACCTCTAACACACAGACATCTTCATACAACTACACAAACCCACAACTACAAACCCACAAATACCTCGAACACAGACATCTTCATACAATTGCACAAACCCACAACTACAAACCCACAAATACCTCTAACACAGACACCTTCATACAATTACACAAACCCACAACTACAAACCCACAACTACCTCCAACACAGTCACCTTCATACAATTACACAAACCCACAACTACAAACCCACAAATACCTCTAACACAGACATCTTCATACAATTACACAAACCCACAACTACAAACCCACAAATACCTCTAACACAGACATCTTCGTACAATTACACAAACCCACAACTACAAACC
This sequence comes from Myxine glutinosa, assembly GCF_964187855.1. NCBI lineage: Eukaryota > Metazoa > Chordata > Myxini > Myxiniformes > Myxinidae > Myxine > Myxine glutinosa. The sequence continues at coordinate 13,528,089 of NC_136263.1, forward strand.
CACAAATACCTCGAACAGATACATCTTCATACAATTACACAAACCCACAACTACAAATCCACAACTACCTCGAACACAGACATCTTCATACAACTACACAAACCCACACTACAAATCCACAACTACCTCCAATAGACATCTTCATACACAAACCCACACTACAAATCCACAACTACCTCTAATAGATATCTTCATACACAAACCTAAACCACAAATCCACAACTACCTCTAATAGACATCTTCATACACAAACCCACACTACAAATCCACAACTACCTCCAATAGACATCTTCATACACAAACCCACACTACAAATCCACAACTACCTCTCACACAGACATCTTCATACAATTACACAAACCCACAACTACAAATCCACAACTACCTCTCACACAGACATCTTCATGCAATAACACAAACCCACAACTACATCTCACACAGACACCTTCATACAATTACACAAACCCACAACTAAAAACCCACAACTAAAAACCCACAACTAAAAACCCACAACTACCTCGAACACAGACATCTTCATACACAAACCCACACTACAAATCCACAACTACCTCTCACACAGACATCTTCATACAATTACACAAACCCACAACTACAAACCCACAAATACCTCTAACACAGACACCTTCATACAATTACACAAACCCACAACTACAAATCCACAACTACCTCCAACACAGACATCTTCATACAATTACACAAACCCACAACTACAAATCCACAACTACCTCTAAGAAAGACACCTTCATACAATTACACAAACCCACAACTACCTCCAACAAAGACATCTTCATACAATTACACAAACCCACACTACAAATCCACAACTACCTCTAACACAGACATCTTCATACAACAACACAAACCCACACTACAAATCCACAACTACCTACAACACAGACATCTTCAAACAACTACACAAACCCACACTACAAAACCACAACTACATCTAACACAGACATCTTCATACAACTACACAAACCCACACTACAAAACCACAACTACCTCTAACACAGACATCTTCATACAACTACACAAACCCACACTACAAATCCACAACTACCTCTAACACAGACAGCTTCATACAACTACACAAACCCACACTACAAATCCACAACTACCTCCAATAGACATCTTCATACACAAACCCACACTACAAATCCACAACTACCTCCAATAGACATCTTCATACACAAACCCACACTACAAATCCACAACTACCTCTAATAGACATCTTCATACACAAATCCACAACTACCTCTAATATACATCTTCATACACAAACACACACTACAAATCCACAACTACCTCCAATTGACATCTTCATACACAAACCCACACTACAAATCCACAACTACCTCTAACACAGACCGCTTCATACACAAACCCACACTACAAATCCACAACTACCTCTCACACAGACAGCTTCATGCAATTACACAAACCCACAACTACAAACCCACAACTACCTCTCACACAGTCATCTTCATACAATCACCCAAACCCACACTACACATCAACAACTACCTCTAACACAGACATCTTCATACAATTACATAAACCGACACGACAAACCCACAACTACCTCTAAAAAAGACATCTTCATACAATTACACAAACCCACACGACAAATCCACAACTACCTCTAACACAGACATCTTCATACAACAACACAAACCCACACTACAAATCCACAACTACCTCCAACACAGACATCTTCAAACAACTACACAAACCCACACTACAAAACCACAACTACATCTAACGCAGACAGCTTCATACAACTACACAAACCCACACTACAAAACCACAACTACCTCTAACACAGACATCTTCATACAACTACGCAAACCCACACTACAAATCCACAACTACCTCTAACACAGACATCTTCATACAACTACACAAACCCACACTACAAATCCACAACTACCTCCAATAGACATCTTCATACACAAACCCACACTACAAATCCACATCTACCTCTAATAGACATCTTCATACACAAACCCACACTACAAATCCACAACTACCTCTAATAGACATCTTCATACACAAACCTAAACTACAAATCCACAACTACCTCAAATAGACATATTCATACACAAACCCACACTACAAATCCACAACTACCTCCAATAGACATCTTCATACACAAACCCACACTACAAATCCACAACTACCTCTAACACAGACCGCTTCATACACAAATCCACACTACAAATCCACAACTACCTCTCACACAGACATCTTCATGCAATTACACAAACCCACAACTACCTCTCACACAGACATCTTCAGACAATTACACAAACCCACAACTATAAATCCACAACTACCTCTCACACAGACATCTTCATGCAATAACACAAACCCACAACTACCTATCACACAGACACCTTCATACAATTACACAAACCCACAACTAAAAACCCACAACTAAAAACCCACAACTACCTCGAACACAGACATCTTCATACAACTACACAAACCCACAACTACAAACCCACAAATACCTCTAACACAGACACCTTAATACAATTACACAAACCCACAACTACCTCTCACACAGACACCTTCATACAATTACACAAACCCACGACTACAAACCCACAACTACCTCGAACACAGACATCTTCATACAACTACACAAACCCACAACTACAAACCCACAAATACCTCTAACACAGACACCTTCATACAATTACACAAACCCACACTACAAACCCACAACTACCTCTAACACAGACACCTTCATACAATTACACAAACCCACAACTACAAACCCACAAATACCTCTAACACAGACACCTTCATACAATTACACAAACCCACAACTACAAACCCACAACTACCTCCAACACAGACATCTTCATACAATTACACAAACCCACAACTACAAACCCACAAATACCTCCAACACAGACACCTTCATACAATTACACAAACCCACAACTACAAACCCACAAATACCTCTAACACAGACACCTTCATACAATTACACAAACCCACAACTACAAACCCACAAATACCTCGAACACAGAAATCTTCGTACAATTACACAAACCCACAACTACAAACCCACAAATACCTCCAACACAGACACCTTCATACAATTACACAAACCCACAACTACAAACCCACAAATACCTCTCACACAGACACCTTCATACAATTACACAAACCCACACTACAAACCCACAACTACCTCTAACACACAGACACCTTCATACAATTACACAAACCCACACTACAAACCCACAACTACCTCTAACACACAGACATCTTCATACAACTACACAAACCCACAACTACAAACCCACAAATACCTCGAACACAGACATCTTCATACAATTGCACAAACCCACAACTACAAACCCACAAATACCTCTAACACAGACACCTTCATACAATTACACAAACCCACAACTACAAACCCACAACTACCTCCAACACAGTCACCTTCATACAATTACACAAACCCACAACTACAAACCCACAAATACCTCTAACACAGACATCTTCATACAATTACACAAACCCACAACTACAAACCCACAAATACCTCTAACACAGACATCTTCGTACAATTACACAAACCCACAACTACAAACCCACAAATACCTCGAACAGATACATCTTCATACAATTACACAAACCCACAACTACAAATCCACAACTACCTCGAACACAGACATCTTCATACAACTACACAAACCCACACTACAAATCCACAACTACCTCCAATAGACATCTTCATACACAAACCCACACTACAAATCCACAACTACCTCTAATAGATATCTTCATACACAAACCTAAACCACAAATCCACAACTACCTCTAATAGACATCTTCATACACAAACCCACACTACAAATCCACAACTACCTCCAATAGACATCTTCATACACAAACCCACACTACAAATCCACAACTACCTCTCACACAGACATCTTCATACAATTACACAAACCCACAACTACAAATCCACAACTACCTCTCACACAGACATCTTCATGCAATAACACAAACCCACAACTACCTCTCACACAGACACCTTCATACAATTACACAAACCCACAACTAAAAACCCACAACTAAAAACCCACAACTAAAAACCCACAACTACCTCGAACACAGACATCTTCATACACAAACCCACACTACAAATCCACAACTACCTCTCACACAGACATCTTCATACAATTACACAAACCCACAACTACAAACCCACAAATACCTCTAACACAGACACCTTCATACAATTACACAAACCCACAACTACAAATCCACAACTACCTCCAACACAGACATCTTCATACAATTACACAAACCCACAACTACAAATCCACAACTACCTCTAACACAGACACCTTCATACAATTACACAAACCCACTATAAATCTACAACTACCTCTAACACAGACAGCTTCATACACAAACCCACACTACAAATCCACAACTACCTCTCACACAGACATCTTCATACAATTACACAAACCCACAACTACAAACCCACAACTACCTCCCACAGGGACACCTTCATACAATTACACAAACCCACAACAGTAGTGTAATAATGTTGGTTCTGGGACACCCCAAATCCCCATTCACTTACATGTTAATTTTTCCCCTCCCTCATTGCCCCTAAACACCTCTATTTCTCTCACCCTGTTCTTTACGAACCTTCTAACCTTTTGACATGTTATCCTTATTCATTAGACCACTTAAACAATGGTCCTTCTGTGTGAACCTGTGATCCTTCTGACCTTATGGACCTTTTAACCTTTTACTCTTAATATCATCTGGTGAATCATCTTTGACCCACTCAAACAACGACCCTACAAATATTTGTTTATGTGTGGGAAATAATTTAATTCTCCTACAACTCTCCTCACCGTCTAATACATTAACAAAAAATTTGTTTGAGTTTGGTTCTTTCTCAAGATATTTTAACTGAGCTAAAATAAAATGATAAACCTCCCTCAATGTTATTGTCTGAGCGCCTCCAGTGCCGCCCACTTTTTGGTAAGCTCCGCCCACTTTTTGGTAAGCCCCGCCCATATTTTTACTCGGCCACGCCCACTTTTTTTTACTAGGTTCCGCCCACTTTTGCTAAGCCCCGCCAACTTCTGCTAAGCCCCACCCACTTTGTTAAGTCCCACCCACTTTATAAACTCTTCAGCATTGTATCATTTCCAGGTAATACATTACATCATTTTCAGGGAATTTCCATCACATCATTTCCAGTTAAGACACGCCCAGGTTTGCCCAGGGAATTTCCACAGGAAATGACACACACCCAGCCCTTCTTATAAAAGGCACCGACCACACAGGCTTTTTCAAACACGCTTTCTGCTTCACTTGAGAATGGACTACTATGCCGAAATGGAATGGGATAACTTTGCTATTCCTTGGAGTCCTACTACCTGTGTAGAACTCAACCTTCAGATTGATGAACTGGACTCGAACCTCTTATCAATGGAGGTAAGTTTATTTATTTATTTATTTATTTATTTAATTAATTAATTATTTAATTTTTTTTTTTTTTTTTTTTTGTTAGATGAGACTCGTGTAAGAGTTAACAAAGTTTATTTTAATATTCATAGAGCTTGATTTATACAAATAAAAATATTGTATTAAATTAATACATTGTTATTTTCTTTCACAGGAAATTGTATCTGAGATACGAAATGAAAATTCTGCTTTTAACACAACTTGGGATGAAGTTATTTTTTTGTTTGAAGACTTTTTGAACAACCAAGACCCCTAGAACGAGTTCTACCTTGATGATCCAGTCAAAGAGTTATACCTTGTAGATCCACAAAATCCTGAAAAAGAGTTTTACCATGATGATACTTGTTGTGAGTTATCAAAACAAAACCCACTGAACAAGTTCTACCTTGATGAGTCAGAATACAAGTCATACATTGGAGACCCACAAATTTCTGAAAATTGGGAAACGGGAATTCTCCCTGATGGTCCGCAGTTATACTATGTGAGACACATCATAGAAACCCTAAAAAAATTGGGCAAGGAGAGTTCTCCCTGATGGTCCGCAGTTATACTATGTGAGACACATCATAGAAACCCTAAAAAATTGGGAAAGGGAAGTTTTCCCTGATGGTCCGCAGTTATACTATGTGAAACTTATCACAGAAACCCCCAATATTTCTGAAAATTGTGGTTCTACCTTGGAGACTTGGAAAGATGGTTATATTTTTGGAGACTCGGAATGGGGGTTTTGTTTTGATGACTCGGAATGTGATACCTATCTTGGAAGCTCAACAGGAATGTGGTTTACCTTGGGAACTTGGAAAGTTGGTTTTATTTTGGAGACTCTACCTGTGGGGTCCATCTTGGAGACTCTTTGCATTCTAAAGCAATGAACAATGTTCTTTGTTTAATGACGCTTGATTTAAGCAATATCAAGAAAGTTCGAGGAAGAAAATGCTGGAAGATTCTTTCTTCCCATTTCTACTTCTTCAAACTTGAAAGCCTTGAAAGACAGAATTGGAGGAAGAGGAGGAAAAAAAAATGAAATACGTATTTAAAAAAGAAGAAAAAAAAAAGATTATGTTAGGGTTAGGGTGGGATTTTGAATGTGAGGGTTAGGGATGGGGTTGGGTTAGGGATGGGGTTGGGTTAGGGTGGGATTTTGAATGTGAGGGTTAGGGTTGGGTTTGGGTTAGGGATGGGGTTGGGTTAGGGATGGGATTTTGAATGTGAGGGTTAGGGATGGGTTGGGTTAGGGATGGGGTTGGGGATGGGGTTGGGTTAGGGATGGGGTTGGGTTGGGGATGGGGTTGGGTTAGGGATGGGGTTGGGTTAGGGATGGGGTTGGGTTAGGGATGGGGCTGGGTTAGGGATGGGGTTGGGTTAGGGATGGGTTTGGGTTAGAGATGGGTTTGGGTTAGGGATGGGGTTGGGTTAGGGATGGGGTTGGGTTAGGGTTTGTATATTATTATGACTCACTCACACATACACACACACACAAAAGTTAAGCCCCAACTGAAAAGTTGTGGGATTCTGTGTTTGGGGTTCACAGATTTAAAAACGTATCCCCATTATACACACACAAAAGTTAAGCCCCAACTAAAAAGTTGTGGGATTCTGTGTTTGGGGTTCACAGATTTAAAAACGTATCCCCATTACATTTTATTTATTTATTTATTATTTTCAAGGGTATTAACTGCTTACTTGTGTTTTTTGTAATTCTTGCGAGTAAAATGAACCCAAGATTTCTTCTCCATTTAAATCATATAATTTGTAGGTCCAAGGGACTGTATCCATTACATCAACTAGGGCATGCCCGTACTATATATATATCTAAAATTATATCCCCCCCCCTCTATTTACATGAAATGGTTTGGTCCATTCGCAAAGCCAAAGCGAACGGCTTGCGAGTACGGTGACAATCCCCCCCCTCTATTTACATGAAATGGTTTGGTCCAAAGCGAACGGCTTGCGAGTACGGTGACAATCCCCCCCCTCTATTTACATGAAATGGTTTGGTCCAAAGCGAACGGCTTGCGAGTACGGTGACAATCCCCCCCCCCCCCTCTATTTACATGAAATGGTTTGGTCCAAAGCGAACGGCTTGCGGAGTTTGGTAAAGAAATCGCCATAGCTCGGTAACTACTTCTCCGATTAATATGAAACCTTGAAAAGGCACATCCTCAGGTCCCCAGCAATATACCTGGCAAGTTTCAATTAGATCGGACCCGTGGTTGTCGAGAAACAGCGGTCACAGACAAACACACAGACAAACATACAGACATACACACAGAGATTACTGGAATTATAGATAGACTAGGGCATGCCCGTACTATATATATGCCCGTACTATATATATATCTAAAATTATATCCCCCCCCTCTATTTACATGAAATGGTTTGGTCCATTCGCAACGACCACAGAACCCCCCCCTCTATTTACATGAAATGGTTTGGTCCATTCGCAACGCCAAAGCGAACGGCGAACGGCTTGCGAGTACGGTGACAATCCCCCCCCCTCTATTTACATCAAATGGTTTGGTCCATTCGCAACGACCACAGAACCCCCCCCCCTCTATTTACATGAAATGGTTTGGTCCATTCGCAACGCCAAAGCGAACGGCGAACGGCTAAATCGCCATAGCTCGGTAAGTACTTGTCCGATTAATATGAAACCTTGAAAAGGCACATCCTCGGGTCCCCAGCAATATACCTGGCAAGTTTAAAGTATATCGGACCCGTGGTTGTCGAGAAACAGCGGTCACAGACAAACATACACACATACACACATACACACATACACACATACACACATACACACAAACACACAAACACACATACACACATACACACATACACACAGAGATTACTGGAATTATAGATAGATGATTTTAAATAATTCACGAGTCCATTTTTGTGTATAACCTTTCTCAAAATGACTTTTCCATTTGTATATTCTTACAATATCACCAACTTTAAACTTGGGCTTTCTCAAATTAATCTCCTTTTCATATTCTAATTTTGTAAATGTTTCCGATGGTTTTGATTTTGTTGATGAATGAACTGTATTATTGTAATTATCTACAATATCCTGAATTAAATACACCCATTTTTGAGAACCGAGTTGTGTGAATTTTTTATATAGTCTCTCTTTCAAAGTGCGATTAAAACGCTCAATAACAACTGCTTTTCCTTCATTAAAGGTGCTGTATAATTTAATACCCTTCCCCTTAAGAAATTTCATAAATATTTTGTTATAGAACTCTGTTCCCTCATCGGTCCATAACTTCTTTGGTTTCCTTTTATTCCTATCAAATATTAGCTTAAAGGCTAACATTAAAGTATTACCTCTCTTGTTTTTCAACGGAACAACCCAGGCAAATCTACTCCTCAAATCAATAACGGTTAAAGCATACCTGTATCCCCTGTCATTATTCAATTCAATTAAATCAGCGGACCATATGTGGTCGGTGTATTTAGAATAAACTTTCCTTCTTTTAAACTTTGTGATTATAGGTTTGTGTAATTCATTAGCCAAAAGCTCCTCAGTCTTGATAACATCATTGGAGTCTAATAGTTTTTTGAGGGTGAATAACCAAGACCAAGTTTCAATTTGACACATCATTTTTTAAACAATAAACCTATCAACTTTCTCTCTCAATGTAGGATTTTGTATCAAAGACAAATTATATAACATTTCTCTGTCTGCTTCATGTTTTTCATCCAATGTAGCGGTTTTCCCATAAGCAATATCATGCTTCATACACACTTCATCAACCCTATTTATAGGTTTAGACCAAGATTTAGGATTGTCAGCCTCATCTGATCTTTTATCTAGGTTTGTTCCAGGACCACAGAACGAATATCCAGGAAGATGTAATTCCCCTGGAATTCCAGTTGTTGTAAATTTACTTCCTGAGTGAAACCTTTGTATGTCTCCTCCTCTTTTAGGAGAGATGAATTGGCACTTTTTAGAGCCACACACTTGACATATTCCTTTTTGATAAACTCTATTATTTTTAGCTTTAACATGAGATATTTTTAGATTTAGTTTTCTTTTTACATTTGAGACAATAACTCATATTTATTTATCAGAAAAATTCCGACAGAGTATCAAAACCTTTTTGGTTTTCAACATATACATTTCTATCTTAATTTTTAAAACATAAAGAATCCTAAGGAATGCCTTCACTCTCTCCTCCATTTATTTACAAATAAAACTAACTAAAGTCAATAACACCAACATCATCAACCACATAATCTTTTCCTTCTTCTTCTTCTTCTTCTTCACCACTTTCTCGTTTAAATCTCCTCCCTGAAAGTGAAGACATTGACGCCGTTATTCTTGAAAATAATATTTGCATTAGACTTTTCATTTCTTTATTTTCCTCCTCAGTGCGTTGAGTTTGATTTATTTGCTGTTATTCCTTCAATCTTTTATTAATCTCACTGATTTCCATCTTTTTATATTTTTCCTCCCTCTCTCTTTGCTCCCTCTCCTCCTTCTCTCTTTTCTCCCTTTCCTCCCTCTCCTCCTTCTCTCTTTTCTCCCTTTCCTCCCTCTCCGTTTTTTCCCTTTCCTCCTTCTCCTTTTTCTCCCTCTCCTTTTTCTCCCTTTCCTCCTTCTCTCTTTGCTCCCTCTCCTCCTTCTCTCTTTTCTCCCTTTCCTCCCTCTCCTCCTTCTCTCTTTTCTCCCTTTCCTCCCTCTCCGTTTTTTCCCTTTCCTCCTTCTCCTTTTTCTCCCTCTCTTCCTTCTCTCTTTTCTCCCTTTCCTCCCTCTCCTTTTTCTTCCTCTCCTCCTTCTCCTTTTTCTCCCTCTCCTTTTTCTCCCTTTCCTCCTTCTCCTTTTTCTCCCTTTCCTCCTTCTTCTTTTTCTCCCTTTCCTCCTTCTCCTCCTTCTCTCTTTCCTCCTTCTCTTCTTTAACTCCTTCCTCATCCCTTGCTACCCTTGAGCTTGAGCCCCAAATAATATTATACATATACTCATCTGGATTTTGAGATATTCTTGTATCAATAATTATTTTTCTCATAATAGGATACCAATAAGATTTGTTGACGATTTCTAAAAGAGTTTTATATTTCATAACTTTGAGAAGTTCATTTTTATTTAATATTTTAAACAAGTCTCTATTTGTGGGTTTAACAATATCAGTATAAGGCCAGTTTTTAATGACAAAATTCCCATGTATATGCTCCAAATCATAAGGTATGTAATACCGAGCACCCTTTTCTTGTAGGTATCCTTGAATACAAAAATTATAATTCTCTTGTAGTCTTCTTCCTGCCATTTATGTATCAGAAATATATGTGAGATTAATATTATGACAGGTAATACCACCCCATCTTCCCACTACCAAATTGGTTTGTATTCCTTGGCTTTCTATCCTTATCTCATGACCTTCCTTCTTTGTCATGCTAACCATCGCTATACTGTCATATATTTTTCTTTTCTTAAAACCATGTATTTGTTGTTTATTAATTGTACTTCCACATAAATCCTTATCCTCACCAAGTGGATAATATTCTTCTTTACGAGACTGATTAAAATCATGTAGGTCTTCTATGTTTATTGAAAAAGACCAATTATACCCTAAATCAGGCATATCATACCCCCATTTATTAATTCGCATATTAACTATATGTCCTTCTTTATAAAATTCAATTGTAAGCAGGTAGTTAAATTCAATGAGGAAAGGTGTATGGTCAGTATAACCAGGTGTTGTGGTTGTAAATTTTACTTGTTTAACAAAACGTGCTGTTTTCTTTAAAAATATATATTGTGATAAATCACTCAATCTAATTAAGTCATTCGCATCTGTAGGGTTTGGATAATTGATTAATTTATAAGTATTCTTCATATTGATATTTTTACTTACACTATATTTTTGTCGTTCAGCCTGTGCCTTTGTATAATAATTTGATAAATCAATATCCTGAGAGGATTTTCCAAAGATAGAACCATCTTTTCCAACATAAGTCATTTATATTAGATTAAAAATGATATCATAAAAATTTTCATTATTGTTGAGTTGAAATAATACATATAAACATAATTGACCACAACATTTAGAATTAATTTCTTGAACTTGAAATGTTTGATAAACACCATTCTGTAAGAATTGTATTACTTCAACAGGTGGTGGCATACCATAACTATCAAAATAATATTTATCCTGACTATTATGAATACAAACCCAATGAGAACCATTCTGTGTGTCTAAATTCATAATAATATTCTTTGTATTCTTATTTATATGTATTAATTCATCTCTCATACAAATAACCACATTATCAATTTTTAGTGTTTTACAATACTTAGCTAGTTCTATATTTGATGTTGTATTCTTTCCAAATTGTTTAAACCATTTATCCATTTATTTATGAGAAAGATACAATCCATTACCCCGTTTAGTTAGTTTAACACCCGCTTGAGCGATAGAGGAAAGCATATCTCCAACCAACAATCTAGCTTTATCAGGTAGACTTTCAAGTTTTTGAGCAAAATCTACAATTACACCACTTCCACTAATTTGTTTCTCCAACTCCTTGTTATGTCTTTCCAATTCTTTTTGAGCTTTTAGTTGTGCCTTCCTTTCGTTAGCAGTTTTTACCGCTGCTGAAATACCACCAGTCAATGCTCCCGCCACACTTAAACCAGCAAATAAAGGAATTAGAAACGGGAGAAATCCTCCTCTTGACTCGTCTATTGAATATTTCTTTAACATAGGTTTCGTCATTTTAATTTTAAGAGATCCAACATCATTTAGTGTTTTTACTTGTGTGTGTGTGAGTAAAACATCAATTCTTACAGCTCCTTTTCTTTGAATTGTATTAACATTAATAATACAAGGCTTTTGATTTTGAATACAAGATGTTAATTTATTAAGATTGATTTGATTAACATATACCCCAACCATTTATTTATGAGAAAAAACCTATGTGATATTAATCATAACACCATTATCTGTATTAATCTGTAATTCTGTTTCCTCCAAAAGCAAACAATATGCATTAACCTCTTCACTCTCCCCTCTTTCAATGTATAGAGAAGTATCCACTCGATTGGACTTTATAGTTTCCTTTTGAGAACTCAGGTCAATTGCGTAGATTGTATAAAGTTTTTGAAACGCAACCATATCCAAAATAGGATCATTATTACCATTACTTTCACACACCTTTTGGTAGGACTTGTAGGCTTCCGCATAATCATTTTTTTCCCAATCAATTTCCAATCTATCTCGTGGATAAAATGTGCTATCAAGAGAAACCCAAAGTTGTTTCACCTTAGCATTATCACTCAGCGCATTATTCTTATCAGTGCCTTCATCTCCATCTGGTTTCTTAAAAATGAGCCATAGGTATCGTGGCTTTCCTTGAAGAACACCTAAATTCCAAGTGTAGGTAGTGTGTTCCAGTTTAACGTGTTGACATTTTCTTTTAAGGTATGATACATTTAGTGGTTTCTTTGAGTTAAGTCTTCTATTTAACATCTCTTCCGTTTTAAGATTAGGAGTATATTCACTAATATACCAACACAAATCATTAATAACAAATTTATTATTATCACCAAAAGCATTTTGAGCCCCAAAAAGCAATCTATTTACATTATCATTCCTTTGTAGTTGAAATCTAATTTTAAGCCCATACAAAACTTTATCATAATCACAAAATCCAAATATACCTTTAAGAGGTACTGCTACGGTAAAACTATTCTCTGCTTTTGTTTCATCATTATACATTGACTTCCTTTGACTATAACCGGGGTCAGCATTTGTTCCCGTTGACATATCAGGAATAAAACCTTCAACAGCTCCCTTACCCATTCTATCACTAAACGAATATAGTGTAAATTTCATCATTTCAGATGTAGCAGAGACATAATCAACCGCTTCAACCTCTTGTGTTCCAATATACAGGCGGACACTGTCAAACATTTTCCAGAAGAAATCATTTACGAGTGTAGCATTAGTATTATTCGCAGCCTTAGTGAATTTAAATTTACACAGCAAGAAACTATCAGCTATATTCAAGTAAGTTTGTTGATTATTTATTTCAAAACTTTTTGTTCCGTTTGAATTCCAGTCTGTTCCTGTTATAGCATTTACCTTAAAATAGTCTTCCTTTTTAGTGGAGTTTGAAATGATAATCGTATCATCCAAATCATAGATACTATCAATCGCTTCCATACTTGTATTTATATAGCATTAAAATTGTTGAAACCCTGACCCAAGTATTTTAATGATTTTTTGTCGTTCTTGTGAAGATAGTTGAGTTTTACCTTTTTTTATTTCTTTGATTGCTTGTAATTTATGAGACTCCTTTTGAGCATCTTTTATACTCTTTATAGCACCCGCAACTGAACCCACGGCAGAAGCAGTTGAACCAATTAGGTATTTATGTTTAAGGATGGTTGAACCAATACCCATTAGAGTATCAATTATCCCATCTCCTTTATTTCGAAATTGATGACTGACACCTCGTTGTCTCTTAGGTTTATAGTATCCTCTCCCAAGAAACATACCTTCACCCTTATAGTATGGTGAAAGGTACATGCCCTCCCCTGTAATTATTTTATATTTTCCCAACTCGTGTTTTCTCACAATAACCATTATTTATTTATTGAAAAACTTCACGTAGGTGAATTCTGATGGATATAATTTCATCATTAAAGGATATCATACGATTATCTTGGTCGGTTATCCTAAAATTTACTCTGTATATGGTTTTTCCTACAGGGAAATAGACAAGATTTTTTGGTTCCATATTAAATTTATAACCAATCGGGGTTGAGTATGCACTGAATGAAAATATTGTATTTGTTCTTATTCCATCGTTATAAGCACCATCAATCAAATCACAATGAATTAATACTGAATTTATACCGGAGGATATTTGGATAACATTATCACTGTAAAACGTCCCGTTAGTTTCAATCTTTTTTGAAGAGAAACCCAATAGCTCTCTGAACGAATTTTCAATCGTGAAATCAACTTTATAATTATTTTTAAGCTTTATCGTTGATTTTGAAGTGTGTTTTTGAATATCTATTACCATATTTTTTGGTTCATCACCTTTTTCTTTCATAAGGCGAGAGACTTCTGAAGATATTTGAGAAATCTCGTAAGCTCCGGGTGAAACGGTTATAGTTTTATATCCACTTCCTGGATTATAACTAACCTTGTTGTTTTTCTCTGTGATATTAAAAAGGGTATTGTAAGTTTCCATTGACAACAAAGAAGCCTCATATTCTTTTGTGGGGTCAAGTTGTAGTGGGTAAGGGAATGAAGCTGTGTAATCGCTCGTTGTGAAATTAAAACTAAGAATTGTGCTTCTCATCTTATTTAATATCTAATAAAATATCTTTGTATTGACATTTATTAATTATTTTCATATTCATCAACTGATCTAAAATGGCTGAGGATTCATTAAAACAATTGTTGTTTCCAGCCTTCTTACTACCTAACAACAATAATAGCCTATTAACTAATTATGATGGGTCATTTGGAAGAAAACTAACACCTGAACCAAGCTTACTTAAAGCATCAATAATATGTTTCTCCTTCTCATTCTTCTTACTTTTACCAGCAACAGAAACTCCATAATCAAGTGCATTTAGCAACTCAATATATACCCTATCTTCCTCTCTTTCCATATCAAGTGGTTCCTCAAAATATTTTGAACCGATGAATCCGGGGTTTGTTAGAAGAAACATTAATCTTGGAGTTAATTTAACATTTGGTTGAGTAGAACTCGAGAACATCAATTCATCATTAAATACCAACACCTTTTCTTTCACAAGATGAAACACTGCTGGTTCTTCTGTTGGAATGAGACCTGCTCTGGTTTTTGAATCTGCCAAATATTCATTGTTTTGAAGAGCTTCCACTACATAATTAGGGGGTTGATTTACCTCCTCAAGTTTCTGAAATAATTCTTCATCATTATATTCTAATTTTCCAAGTTCTTGTTTTGTTATCTGACTAAAATCTTTGAGCATTTGAAGTTTTTTCGGAGTAAATTCTACTGTGGGAACTGTAGGGTGTTGAGTTTTTAAAAGCGGTTTTAAAAATTTCTCTTGTTTTCTTTCAAAGGCTTCTTCACCAGTTAGTTTCTGTCTCCGTTTCTTCTTTATCTCTTCCTGTTGTTTTACAACTTTTGAAACCAACTCTTGATGTTCTTTAAACTTTCTTGCTCTTTCTTCGGTATTCATTTTCTGTATTTATTTATTGAAAAATATCATTTAATGAATTGTAAAGGTCAATGGGAAAATTTTCCTTTTCTTCATCATTAGGGTAAATGTGTTGAAATAAATCCTTTTCTTTAAATATTTCATCAAATTCTTTATTGGTATTAATACGAGTTGTTATTTCTTCTTCACTAATACTTGTATCTCTGCTTTTCATACGTTTGCGTTGAGTCTCCTCATCGATATCAAAACCGAATGATAAAATCTTAACTCCATCACCACACAAATGTTTAATAATTTGTCTCATTCCTTCAGGATTAGTTTCTAAAATCCCAAGACCATTAGATTTTACTTTATTTAACTCACTCTTACAATGTGAATATTTTGTAGAACCAAGAGAGACCTCCTCAAATATTTGACCTTCGTTCCTCAATCGCATATGTTCCTCCATTGAAATGTAGTAATAATCTTTCCCTTCTACTTCTCCTGGTCGCTTTGCTCTGGTTGTAGTACTCACAAAACGAATCATAGGGTGTTTTAAAAAAAAACTTACAATCTTTTCATTTTTACTATTCAAGAGTTTAGATTTATGAAAGTTCTTTCCTGAAGCAGATTTACCCACAAGATTAATAATAATAGTTATCATTTATATATGTAATTATGTTTAAAATAAAAATACATCCTTTAATATCTCATCTTGTTTCACAACAATATATTTATATTTTTCAATCGTGTGTTTCATATAATTTTCAAATTCTTTTTTACTACATAACGTAGAGCAATTATCTCTCCAAAAATTATTTACATCTATTGAATTTAACTTAAATAAAATAAAAGTATTGGCATTGTTTCTTATTGAGCGTCGAGGGAGTTGAAAATATGATTGACTAAGATATATACAATTACAAGAAGAATGTCTCCCTCTTGTATAGTAGCTATCCATTACTGTTTGGTTTCTCTCATTAACACAATCATCAAAGATGACGAGGTTCTTTTTTGATTTATCTAAATCTTGAGGTGAAGGTATATCATCCGTATTATCACTGAGAATACAAGTTATGGGTTTTGGTTTCGATTTTGATTTCTGTGTATCACAAAATAATTGTATTATATCTTCAATATCACAATCATTTAGTTTGTTTTGAAGTTTAAATAAACCGATAATGTCTTCCTTTTTAAGACCTGCATTAAAACCCTGTGAGAGTAGTTGATACTCGGGTTGAAAACTAGACTGTAAAAATTATTAAATTATCATAATCTAAAAAATTAGGACCAAGGAGCATCTTTAAAAGTAAACAGGTTTTTCCACATCCGCTTGAACCAACTATTAGACATCTCAATGAATTTGGAATGTTTTTATGGTTATTAAATTTTATCTTATTTTCCCAAACGGGTAAAAAATCATTCATTTAAATATTTGGAAAACAAGTCATCTAACTTTTTTTGAGCTATTTTAGAAACTCTATATTTTATCCTGAGTTCGGGTTTAATTTCAAAATAATTCATTATTTTATTTATATAGTATCTTGTATTAACATTTCCATTAAAATTATTTTGAATAATAAATATCATTAAACCCTTATACATTTCCTCAATACAAATAGTCTCTTCCCTTGAAAGAAATGGTGTATTATCATCACAATACTTAACATTCATCTCTCTTATTAATCTTGTAAAGTAATTCATTTTTGGTTCTAATTTAAAAGAGTTATATATTTTTATATATTTTTTATTATCATTAATTAAAATTAAATCACAGAAAATACATTGTTTATATGAACCCTCATTATTAAGCCCTATTCTATCACAAGCCGGACAATTCTCTAATTTATCATATGGAGAGTCTGGAAATTCTAAATATCCTTCAGAACTTATCATATTTATATGGTAAATTTTTACTTAAACTAAACGCAAGTTTATTCATTAATAAATACAATGTTTCAAAGCACAAAAGACAAATTTCAATCAATCTCTACTTCGGTGAAAGATATAGAAAAATATGTCAAAGATGTTAAATTGAACAAAGATAAATATGGGAATTTTTGGGTGAAACCAGTTATGGAAAATAACATGAGCCCCTCTATTTCATTTAAAGGAAGAGCTCTAACTATACCTGGAAAGACATCCATTAAAGTAAATCTAACAAAAGTTTCTCCTCTACTCCTGGCAATTTATTCAAAGCTTGAAAAAGTGATTGACCACGATACTTTGAAAAAGAATGATAAGACCATCAACAATACTCGTGGAGAAATTTGTATTTACTTTAATAATCCAAAGGGTGTAGATATAAGTAAAATGAATGATGTTAATATTTCTGGTGAAATGTCATTTCGTTCTATGATAGTTAGAGATTATTTAAAGATAACTTTTGATATTAAAAATGTAGAGATTGAATCCGTTAATGAAAGAAAGTATATTGGTATAGATGGAAAGGTTTTTTCTGCTAATTAAATATGAGTCATTACAGCAGTGAAGATTTTACTATTTCATTGAATTCGGACGATAGTGATGATAGTATTTCATTGAACTCGGACGATGGTGATGATAGTATTTCATTGAACACAGATGATAGTTATGATACTAATAGTTTGTGCTCAAATGATAGTTATGAGAGTAGCTTTATTGATGACTCTGAGTATGATTCTGAGTATTCATGTGATAGTTATGACTTAGATGATTCTGAGTGAAAAAGTGTTTTAGTTTAAGCACAGCGATATATATAAAACGGAGCTGTAAAGCTCAAAAGTGTTTTATTTTAAGCACAGTGATATATATAAAACACCACGTTTTCTCACGCTATAAATATGGTTTATTGTGATACTTGCGAGAAGGAAGTAAAATATTATAAACAACATATTCTCACCGCAAAACATACATACAACATTCTTAACAAACTTTCCCCTCTTCCACCTAAAACAAAACATTGTAAGGTCTGTAAAACAACCATCCTCAAGAAGGGGTTTAAAGCCCATCTTAAAACTAACAAACACTTGTCAAAATTGTTTACTATTAAAAATACTGATGGTGCTTTCAAAAGACATATCAGGATTCGAATCTTTAACTTCAAACCTCCCGAACCAAAGTCTATAGTTGATGCTGTAGAAATAGTCAAACCTGCTGTTCAAACATTGATTGAAAAAACACTAAAAGAAATGAAACCACTTAAATTTTATATGGGGGTAAAATTAGAAATGACAAAGGATAAAGGAGTTATAGATACACCATACATGAGAACTGAGCCACACTTTATATCTTCATATCAAGATTTTAAAACATCAGGAGTCTATGATGAACTTATTAAACAAGAGCAAGATGTGGATAATTCAATCGTAGGAAGTGGATTCAATATAGGAAAAATTATTTACATAGACATTCATATTCTTAAATCAGATCCTCTAAAAGCTTCTTCTTACATTGATTTACCCAGTGTTATCAAAAATAGAAAAGCAGTTATCAATATCAAAAATAAAGACAATAAATGTTTTCTCTGGTCTATTTTAACACACTTACATCCTCCACATTTTCATGATGAAAGAGTATCTCATTATAAAAAATATGAGAATACATTAAATACGAAAGATCTAAAGTTTCCGATGACTTTAAATGATATTCCTAAATTTGAAAAGATGAATAATTTATCAGTTAATGTTTATGGTCTAACAGAAACAAACAACATTCAGGTTTTAAAGCTTTCTGACAATTGTAAACAAACTCATATTAATCTTCTATATTTTAATTCAGAGGAAAATTCACATTATACATACATCAAAGATATTGCTAAATTAATAAAACCACAAGTCTGTAAGAGAACAAATAAAATATATATTTGTTTGCGTTGTCTTAACTTCTTCAATTCACAAGAAAGATTAGATAAACATTCAAATTATTGTGGCGAACATAAATCAACGGTAATCAATATGCCTAAAGAAGGCTCAAAGATCACATTCAAAGATGAAAATAAAAAGATCAAACATCCATTTGTTATATATGCTGATTTTGAAAGTATTTTAGAAAAAATTGATACTGCTTCTCCAGATCCAAAAGAATCATACACAAATAAATATCAAAAACATACTCCTTGTGGTTTTTGTTATTGTATCAAATCATCCGTTGGTGATGAATATTACAAGTTAGAGGTGTATAGAGGCTCAAATACCCCAGAGGAGTTTGTGAAACGACTAGAAAAAGACTGTGTCCGATTAACCAAGATAATGAGAGAAACCAATAAACCAATGTCCTTAACAAGTAAAGAAAAAAGAGAATTTAGACAGCCAAAGGTTGACTGTCATATTTGTGAGAAGAAAATTGGTAAAGGTCTAAAGGTTAGAGACCATTGTCATCTCACTGGTAAATATAGAGGTCCGGCTCATCAAAGTTGTAATATTAATTATCAACTCCCCTCTTTCATTCCTGTTTTTCTTCATAACAATGCTCATTATGATACACATCTATTTATCAAGGAACTCTCAAAGACTTCTGGAAGTATCTCAGCAATTCCAAACACGGATCAGAAATACATTTCATTCACAAAAACAATTCACACATCTCCTATTACTCATATCAGATTTATTGATACATTTAAATTCATGGCAAGTCCATTGGCTAACTTGGTTCAAAATCTAAAAGAGTTTCCATGTCTTTCAGAGTATTTTTTAGATAAAGATTTTCTAACACAAAAGGGAATTTACCCCTATGACTATATGGACTCATTTGAGAGATTCAATGAAACACAACTTCCTTCAAAAGAAAATTTCTATAACAAATTATACAACAGTAATATATCTGATAAAGATTATGTACACGCACAAAATGTTTGGGAAAAATATAACATCAAGAATCTTGGCGAGTATCACGATTTGTATCTCAAAACTGATGTGCTTTTATTGGCCGATGTATTTGAAGCCTTTAGATCTGTTTGTCGCACTGGATATGGATTGGATCCTGCTCACTACTACACAGCACCTGGATTGGCCTGGAGTGCGATGTTGAAAATGACAAAACAAACTTTGGATTTGATAACCGATGTTGATATGCTTTTGATGATTGAAAAGGCAAAAAGAGGTGGAATTTCACAAGTCTGCTCGAGTAGATACGCAAAAGCAAATAACAAATATCTTCCAAATTATGATCCAACGAAAGAGAGTTCTTACTTGATGTACTATGACGCAAACAACCTGTATGGCTGGGCAATGTCTCAGGCTCTTCCTTATGGAAAACTTAGATGGGTAAAGGAAAAAGACTACAAAAACGTTTTACAAGATGTATGTATCTCTACACAAAAAGAATTGGATGAAGAAAAAGTTGGTTATTATTTTGAAATTGATTTAAAATATCCAGAGGAATTCCATAACCTACACAAAGATCTCCCATTTGCTTGTGAGAAAGAAAGTCCAAAGAAAGAATGGTTGAGTGATTATCAACGATCGTTTGATATAGGTGAATCAACAGAAAAATTACTTACGACATTATATAACAAGAAAAATTATGTTCTACACCAAATAAATTTGCGACAATATTTATCAAAAGGTCTAAGAGTAGAGAAGATCCATAGGGTTCTAAAGTTCAATCAAAGTCATTGGTTAAAGGGGTACATTGATTTTAATACACAAAGAAGAACAGAGTCAAAAACAGATTTTGAGAAAGACTTTTATAAATTGATGAATAATGCGGTCTTTGGTAAGACTATGGAGAATGTGAGGAAAAGACAAAATATCAGACTATCAACATCTTGGGAACAAGCATCAAAATTAATTAATAGACCGAGTTTTACTCGAGCTGAGGTCTTTACTGAGAACTTTTGTGCGATCCATTTGATTAAAGAGAGTATTGAAATGAACAAACCTATTTATATTGGAACATCAATTCTTGATTTATCAAAGTCATTAATGTATGATTACTTTTATAATAACTTGAGGAAGAAATATCAAAATGATGTTAATCTACTTTATATGGATACAGATAGTTTTATTTTGAAAATTAATACCAACGATGTTTATTCAGACATGAAAAAGGACATTAATATCTATGACACTAGTAATTACAGTCCAGAGAGTGAGTTGTTCTCTTCTAAAAATAAAAAGGTGATTGGAAAGTTCAAGGATGAATTGGGAGGAAATGTTATGAGTGAATTTGTGGGATTGAGGTCAAAGGCTTATGCTTATAAATATATTGTGAATAACGTTGAAAAGACATAAGAAGTTAAAAGGTGTAAAGAAAAATGTTATTAAAGAAACAATAAACTTTAAGGATTATTATAACTGTTTAACAACAAAGAAAGAAGAGTTTAGAAAGATTAATGGAATAAGAAGTTATAAACATCAATTATATTCAGAAGAGATAAATAAGAAAGCATTGGGGGCTTTTGATGATAAGAGGTTTATTTTAGAAAATGGATTTGATAGTCTCCCTTATGGTTATATAAGTATATAAGTGATAAGATATATATAAGTGATAAGATATATATAAGTGATAAGATATACATAAGTGATAAGATATATATAAGTGATAAGATATATATAAGTGATAAGTTAAAAAGGGGGGGTTGGGGATTTTAACGGGCTACCGCCACCTTTTTTACTATTATATAAATGATAGAACCAAGTATCAACCAGACTAAAGAGTGGAGGTGTAATCAACCTTGGTATATAAATGGAAAACATAATGAATGTGAAAAATATCAAATAGGTATAATTGAAAAGGCAACTGGTAAAAAAGTTCACAAAACAAATAAGAGAATTAATTTAAATACCGGTGAGTTGGGTAAAAAAGATAAAAATATTTTTGAGTGGACGGAAAACTTTGATGGTTGTCAGGAAAATATATACATTAATTTAAAAATGGTATGTGGGAGAGGAGGCGCTCAGACAAGAACATTGAGGGAGGTTTATCATTTTATTTTAGCTCAGTTAAAATATCTTGATAAAGAACCAAACTCAAACATATTTTTTGTTAATGTATTAGATGGTGAGGAGAGTTGTAGGAGAATTAAATTATTTCCCACACATAAACAAATATTTGTAGGGTCGTTGTTTGAGTGGGCCAAAGATGATTCACCAGATGATATTAAGAGTAAAAGGTTAAAAGGTCCATAAGGTCAGAAGGATCACAGGTTCACACAGAAGGACCATTGTTTAAGTGGTCTAATGAATAAGGATAACATGTCAAAAGGTTAGAAGGTTCGTAAAGAACAGGGTGAGAGAAATAGAGGTGTTTAGGGGCAATGAGGGAATGGAAAAATTAACGTGTAAGTGAATGGGGATTTGGGGTGTCCCAGAACCAACATTATTACACTACTCACAACTACAAACCCACAACTACCTCGAACACAGACAGATTCATACAATTACACAAACCCACACTACAAATCGATGACTACCTCTAACACAGACATCTTCATACAATTACACAAACCCATACGACAAAACCACAACTACCTCTAACACAAACATCTTCATACAATTAAAAAAAACCCACACAACAAATCCACAACTACCTCTAACACAGACACCTTCATACAATTACACAAACCCACACTAAACAACTACCTCGAACACAGACACCTTCATACAATTACACAAACCCACACTACAAATCCACAACTACCTCTGACACAGACATCTTCATACAATTACACAAACCCACACTACAAATCCACAACTACATCTAACACAGACACCTTCATACAATTACACAAACACACAACTACCTCTAACACAGACATCTTCATACAATTACACAAACCCACACTACAAACCCACAACTACCTCTAACACAGACACCTTCCAACAATAACACAAACCCACACTACAAATCCACAACTACCTCTAACACAGACATCTTCATACATTTACACAAACCCACACTACAAAACCACAACTACCTCTAACACAGACATGTTCATGCAATTTTTTTATTTATTATTATTATTTTTTTTTTGTATACAAGATCGAGGCTCGTGAAAGAGCGAACATTAATCACACAGAAAGACAAACAGACACACAAAACAAATAACATCGGGAGCGGTAGACAAGATGGGGAGAGAGGGGGAAGGACACAAACACAACATTTGAGAGCAGGGACCGAGAGACATGGAGACATCGAGAGAACTGTGGGAGGGAGAGGGCTTTGGGGGGAAGGCATGGGAAGGGGGGGGGGGGGGGGGGTGGGAGAGGTATAAAACATATGGACACTGCCAAGACTTCCAGGAAAGAAGTTGGAATTTCAAACAAGGTGGATCTGGGGTGAATTAGTGGGGGTAGAAAAGATCAAGGTTTTGGATGGGGGAAGATAAGAGATGGTGGTGAACAGCTGTTTTGAAGACCTGGAGGGAGGAGTGTGATTGAAGTGAGTGTGGATTAACCTTGGGAGCTCAAAGCAGTATGATCACAAACAAACAGCAAACAAACTTTGGCCCTATCTCCCAATGGTTAACTTTAATGGTCCCAATGGTCCCAATGGTCTCAATGGTCTCCCAATGCAATAACACAAACCCACACTACAAATCCACAACTACCTCTAACACAGACATCTTCATACAAATTCACCAACCCACACTACAAACCCACAACTACCTCTAACACACAGACATCTTCATACAACTACACAAACCCACACTACAAATCCACAACTACCTCCAATAGACATCTTCATACACAAACCCACACTACAAATCCACAATTACCTCTAATAGCTATCTTCATACACAAACCTAAACTACAAATCCACAACTACCTCTAATAGACATCTTCATACACAAACCCACACTACAAATCCACAACTACCTCCAATAGACATCTTCATACACAAACCCACACTACAAATCCACAACTACCTCTAACACAGACCGCTTCATACACAAACCCACACTACAAATCCACAACTACCTCTCACACAGACATCTTCATGCAATAACACAAACCCACAACTACCTCTCACACAGACATCTTCATACAATTACACAAACCCACAACTACAAATCCACAACTACCTCTCACACAGACATCTTCATGCAATAACACAAACCCACAACTACCTCTCACACAGACACCTTCATACAATTACACAAACCCACAACTAAAAACCCACAACTAAAAACCCACAACTACCTCGAACACAGACATCTTCATACAATTACACAAACCCACAACTACAAACCCACAAATACCTCTAACACAGACACCTTCATACAATTACACAAACCCACAACTACCTCTCACACAGACACCTTCATACAATTACACAAACCCACAACTACAAACCCACAAATACCTCTAACACAGACATCTTCATACAATTACACAAACCCACAACTACAAACCCACAAATACCTCCAACACAGTCACCTTCATACAATTACACAAACCCACAACTACAAACCCACAAATACCTCTAACACAGACATCTTCATACAATTACACAAACCCACAACTACAAACCCACAAATACCTCTAACACAGACACCTTCATACAATTACACAAACCCACAACTACAAACCCACAACTACCTCCAACACAGACATCTTCATACAATTACACAAACCCACAACTACAAATCCACAACTACCTCTAACACAGACATCTTCATACAATTACACAAACCCACACTACAAACCCACAAATACCTATAACACAGACATCTTCATACAATTACACAAACCCACAACTACCTCTAACACAGACACCTTCATACAATTACACAAACCCACAACTACAAACCCACAAATACCTCTAACACAGACATCTTCATACAATTACACAAACCCACAACTACCTGTAACACAGACATCTTCATACAACTACACAAACCCACAACTACAAACCCACAAATACCTCGAACACAGACACCTTCATACAATTACACAAACCCACACTACAAACCCACAACTACCGCTAACACACAGACATCTTCATACAACTACACAAACCCACAACTACAAACCCACAAATACCTCGAACACAGACATCTTCATACAATTGCACAAACCCACAACTACAAACCCACAAATACCTCTAACACAGACACCTTCATACAATTACACAAACCCACAACTACAAACCCACAAATACCTCGAACACAGAAATCTTCGTACAATTACACAAACCCACAACTACAAACCCACAAATACCTCTGACACAGACATCTTCGTACAATTACACAAACCCACAACTACAAACCCACAACTTCCAAAACAGACATCTTCATACAATTACACAAACCCACAACTACAAATTCACAACTACCTCCAACACAGACATCTTCATACAATTACACAAACCCACAACTACAAATCCACAACTACCTCTAACACAGACACCTTCATACAATTACACAAACCCACGATAAATCCACAAGTACCTCTAACACAGACAGCTTCATACGGAAACCCACACTACAAATCCACAACTACCTCTCACACAGACATCTTCATACAATTACACAAACCCACAACTACAAACCCACAACTACAAACCCACAACTACCTCCCACAGGGACACCTTCATACAATTACACAAACCCACAACTACAAACCCACAACTACCTCGAACACAGACAGCTTCATACAATTACACAAACCCACACTACAAATCGATGACTACCTCTAACACAGACATCTTCATACAATTACACAAACCCACACTAAACAACTACCTCGAACACAGACACCTTCATACAATTACACAAACCCACACTACAAATCCACAACTACCTCTGACACAGACATCTTCATACAATTACACAAACCCACACTACAAATCCACAACTACGTCTAACACAGACACCTTCATACAATTACACAAACACACAACTACCTATAACACAGACATCTTCATACAATTACACAAACCCACACTACAAACCCACAACTACCTCTAACACAGACACCTTCCAACAATAACACAAACCCACACTACAAATCCACAACTACCTCTAACACAGACATCTTCAAACATTTACACAAACCCACACTACAAAACCACAACTACCTCTAACACAGACATCTTCATGCAATAACACAGATCCACACTACAAATCCACAACTACCTCTAACACAGACATCTTCATACAACTACACAAACCCACAACTACAAATCCACAACTACTTCGAACACAGACATCTTCATACAATAACACAAATCCACAACTACCCCTAACACAGACATCTTCATACAACGACACAAACCCACAACTACAAATCCACAACTACCTCGAACACAGACATTTTCATACAATTACACAAACCCACAACTACAAACCCACAAATACCTCTAACACAGACATCTTCGTACAATTACACAAACCCACAACTACAAACCCACAAATACCTCGAACACAGACACCTTCATACAATTACACAAACCCACACTACAAATCCAGAACTACCTCCAACACAGACACCTTCATACAACTACACAAACCCACAACTACAAATCCACAACTACTTCGAACACAGACATCTTCATACAATAACACAAACACACAACTACCTCTAACACAGACATCTTCATACAATTACACAAACCCACACTACAAACCCACAACTACCTCTAACACAGACACCTTCCAACAATAACACAAACCCACACTACAAATCCACAACTACCTCTAACACAGACATCTTCAAACATTTACACAAACCCACACTACAAAACCACAACTACCTCTAACACAGACATCTTCATGCAATAACACAAACCCACACTACAAATCCACAACTACCTCTAACACAGACATCTTCATACAATTACACCAACCCACACTACAAACCCACAACTACCTCTAACACACAGACATCTTCATACAACTACACAAACCCACAACTACAAATCCACAACTACCTCGAACACAGACATCTTCATACAATAACACAAACCCACACTACAAATCCACAACTACCCCTAACACAGACATCTTCATACAACGACACAAACCCAAAACTACAAATCCACAACTACCTCGAACACAGACATCTTCATACAATTACACAAACCCACGACTACAAACCCACAAATACCTCTAACACAGACATCTCCGTACAATTACACAAACCCACAACTACAAAGCCACAAATACCTCGAACACAGACACCTTCATACAATTACACAAACCCACACTACAAATCCACAACTACCTCTAACACAGATACCTTCATACAATTACACAAACACACAACTACCTCTAACACAGACATCTTCATACAATAACACAAACCCACACTACAAATCCACAACTACCTCCAGCACAGACATCTTCATACAATTACAAAAACCCACACTACAAAACCACAACTACCTCTAACACAGCCATCTTCATGCAATAACACAAACCCACACTACAAATCCACAACTACCTCTAACAGATATCTTCATGCAATTACACCAACCCACACTACAAACCCACAACTACCTCTAACACACAGACAACTTCATACAATTACACAAACATACACTACAAATCCACAACTACCCCTAACACAGACATCTTCATACAACTACACAAACCCACAACTACAAACCCACAACTACCTCTAACACAGACATCTTCATACAATGACACAAACCCACAACGACAAACCCACAACTACCTCTAACACAGACGCCTTCATACAATTACACAAACCCACAACTACCTCTAACACAGACATCTTCATACAATTACACAAACACACAACTACAAATCCACAACTACCTCGAACACAGACATCTTCACACAATAACACAAATCCACAACTACCTCGAACACAGACATCTTCACACAATAACACAAACCCACAACTACCTCCAACACAGACACCTTCATACAATTACACAAAGCCACAACTACCTCGAACACAGACACCTTCATACAATTACACGAACCCACAACGACAAACCCACAACTACCTCTAACACAGACACCTTCATACAATTACACAAACCCACAACTACAAACCCACAACTACCTCTGACACAGACATCTTCAAACAATGACACAAACCCACAACGACAAACCCACAACTACCTCTAACACAGACGCCTTCATACAATTACACAAACCCACAACTACAAACCCACAACTACCTCTAACACAGACACCTTCATACAATAACACAAACCCACACTACAAACCCACAACTACCTCTAACACAGACACCTTCATACAATAACACAAATCCACAACTACCTCCAAAACAGACATCTTCATACAATTACACAAACCCACAACTACAAATTCACAACTACCTCCAACACAGACATCTTCATACAATTACACAAACCCACAACTACAAATCCACAACTACATCTAACGCAGACACCTTCATACAATTACACAAGCCCACAACTACAAATCCACAACTACGTCGAACAGAGAAACCTTCATACAATTACACAAACCCACTATAAATCCACAACTACCTCTAACACAGACAGCTTCATACACAAACCCACACTACAAATCCACAACTACCTCTCACACAGACATCTTCATACAATTACACAAACCCACAACTACAAACCCACAACTACCTCCCACAGGGCCACCTTCATACAATTACACAAACCCACAACTACAAATCCACAACTACCTCGAATACAGACATCTTCATACAATTACACAAACCCACAACGACAAACCCACAACTACCTCCAACACAGACGCCTTCATACAATTACACAAACCCACAACTACCTCTAACACAGACACCTTCATACAATTACACAAACCCACACTACAAACCCACAACTACCTCTAACACAGACACCTTCATACAATTCCACAAACCCACACTACAAACCCACAACTACCTCCAACACAGACACCTTCATACAATTACACAAAGCCACAACTACCTCTAACACAGACACCTTCATACAATTACACAAACCCACACTACACAACAACTACCTCTAACACAGACACCTTCATACAATTACACAAACCCACAACTACCTCTAACACAGACACCTTCATACAATTACACAAACCCACACACCAAACCCACAACTACCTCCAACACAGACATCTTCAAACAATGACACAAACCCACAACGACAAACCCACAACTACCTCTAACACAGACGCCTTCATACAATTACACAAACCCACAACTACCTCTAACACAGACACCTTCATACAATTACACAAACCCACACTACAAACCCACAACTACCTCTAACACAGACACCTTCATACAATTACACAAACCCACACTACAAATCCACAACTACCTCCAACACAGACACCTTCATACAATTCCACAAACCCACACTACAAATCCACAACTACCTCTAACACAGACACCTTCATACAATAACACAAACCCACACTACAAACCCACAACTACCTCTAACACAGACACCTTCATACAATTACACAAACCCACAACTACAAACCCACAACTACCTCTAACACAGACACCTTCATACAATAACACAAACCCACACTACAAACCCACAACTACCTCTAACACAGACACCTTCATACAATAACACAAACCCACAACTACCTCTAACACAGACGCCTTCATACAATTACACAAACCCACAACTACAAACCCACAACTACCTCTAACACAGACACCTTCATACAATAACACAAACCCACACTACAAACCCACAACTACCTCTAACACAGACACCTTCATACAATAACACAAACCCACAACTACCTCTAACACAGACGCCTTCATACAATTACACAAACCCACAACTACCTCTAACACAGACACCTTCATACAATTACACAAACCCACACTACAAACCCACAACTACCTCTAACACAGACACCTTCATACAATTCCACAAACCCACACTACAAACCCACAACTACCTCCAACACAGACACCTTCATACAATTACACAAAGCCACAACTACCTCTAACACAGACACCTTCATACAATTACACAAACCCACACTACACAACAACTACCTCTAACACAGACACCTTCATACAATTACACAAACCCACAACTACCTCTAACACAGACACCTTCATACAATTACACAAACCCACACACCAAACCCACAACTACCTCCAACACAGACACCTTCATACAATTACACAAAGCCACAACTACCTCTAACACAGACACCTTCATACAATTACACAAACCCACACTACACAACAACTACCTCTAACACAGACACCTTCATACAATTACACAAACACACAACTACAAATCCACAACTACCTCGAACACAGACATCTTCACACAATAACACAAACCCACAACTACCTCCAACACAGACACTTTCATACAATTACACAAAGCCACAACTACCTCAAACACAGACACCTTCATACAATTACACAAACCCACACTACAAATCCACAACTACCTCGAACACAGACATCTTCATACAATTACACGAACCCACAACGACAAACCCACAACTACCTCTAACACAGACACCTTCATACAATGACACAAACCCACAACTACAAACCCACAACTACCTCTGACACAGACATCTTCAAACAATGACACAAACCCACAACGACAAACCCACAACTACCTCTAACACAGACGCCTTCATACAATTACACAAACCCACAACTACCTCTAACACAGACACCTTCATACAATTACACAAACCCACACTACAAACCCACAACTACCTCTAACACAGACACCTTCATACAATTACACAAACCCACACTACAAATCCACAACTACCTCCAACACAGACACCTTCATACAATTCCACAAACCCACACTACAAATCCACAACTACCTCTAACACAGACACCTTCATACAATAACACAAACCCACACTACAAACCCACAACTACCTCTAACACAGACACCTTCATACAATCACACAAACCCACAACTACAAACCCACAACTACCTCTAACAGACATCTTCATGCAATTACACCAACCCACACTACAAACCCACAAATACCTCCAACACAGACACCTTCATACAATTACACAAACCCACAACTACAAACCCACAACTACCTCTAACACAGACACCTTCATACAATTACACAAACCCACACTACAAACCCACAACTACCTCTAACACAGACACCTTCATACAATTCCACAAACCCACACTACAAACCCACAACTACCTCCAACACAGACACCTTCATACAATTACACAAAGCCACAACTACCTCTAACACAGACACCTTCATACAATTACACAAACCCACAACTACCTCTAACACAGACACCTTCATACAATTACACAAACCCACACTACAAACCCACAACTACCTCCAACACAGACACCTTCATACAATTACACAAAGCCACAACTACCTCTAACACAGACACCTTCATACAATTACACAAACCCACACTACACAACAACTACCTCTAACACAGACACCTTCATACAATTACACAAACCCACACTACAAATCCACAACTACCTCCAACACAGACACCTTCATACAATTACACAAACCCACAACTACAAACCCACAACTACCTCCAACACAGACACCTTCATACAATTACACAAACCCACACCACAAAACCACAACTACCTCTAACATAGACATCTTCATACAATTACACAAACCCACACTACAAATCCACAACTAACTCTAACACAGACATCTTCATACAACAACACAAATCCACAACTACCTCTAACACAGACATCTTCATACAATTACACAAACATCTTCATACAATTACACAAACCCACAACTACCTCGAACACAGACATCTTCATATAATTACACAAACCCACAACTACCTCCAACACAGACATCTTCATACAATTACACAAACCCACAACTACCTCTAACACAGACACCTTCATACAATAACACAAACCCACAACTACCGCTAACACAGACATCTTCATATATTTACACAAACCCGCAACTACAAATCCACAACTACCTCTAACACAGACATCTTCATACAATTACACAAACCCACAATACAAACCCACAACTACCTCTAACACAGACACCTTCATACAATTACACAAACCCACACTACACAACAACTACCTCTAACACAGACACCTTCATACAATTACACAAACCCACACTACAAATCCACAACTACCTCTAACACAGACAGCTTCATACAATTACACAAACCCACACTACAAATCGATGACTACCTCTAACACAGACATCTTCATACAATTACACAAACCCACAACTACAAACCCACAACTACAAACCCACAACTACCTCCCACAGGGACACCTTCATACAATTACACAAACCCACAACTACAAACCCACAACTACCTCGAACACAGACAGCTTCATACAATTACACAAACCCACACGACAAAACCACAACTACCTCTAACACAAACATCTTCATACAATTACATAAACCCACACTAAACAACTACCTCGAACACAGACACCTTCATACAATTACACAAACCCACACTACAAATCCACAACTACCTCTGACACAGACATCTTCATACAATTACACAAACACACAACTACCTCTAACACAGACACCTTCCAACAATAACACAAACCCACACTACAAATCCACAACTACCTCGAACACAGACATCTTCAAACATTTACACAAACCCACACTACAAAACCACAACTACCTCTAACACAGACATCTTCATGCAATAACACAAACCCACACTACAAATCCACAACTACCTCTAACACAGACATCTTCATACAATTACACCAACCCACACTACAAACCCAGAACTACCTCTAACACACAGACATCTTCATACAACAACACAAACCCACAACTACAAATCCACAACTACCTCGAACACAGACATCTTCATACAATAACACAAACCCACACTACAAACCCACAACTACCTCTAACACAGACACCTTCATACAATTACACAAACCCACAACTACAAACCCACAACTACCTCTCACACAGACACCTTCATACAATTACACAAACCCACAACTACCTCTAACACAGACATCTTCATACAATTACACAAACCCACAACTACAAACCCACAAATACCTCTTACACAGACATCTTCGTACAATTACACAAACCCACAACTACAAACCCACAACTACCTCCAAAACAGACATCTTCATACAATTACACAAACCCACAACTACAAATTCACAACTACCTCCAACACAGACATCTTCATACAATTACACAAACCCACAACTACAAATCCACAACTACCTCTAACACAGACACCTTCATACAATTACACAAACCCACAACTACAAATCCACAACTACCTCTAACACAGAAACCTTCATAAAATTACACAAACCCACTATAAATCCACAACTACCTCTAACACAGACAGCTTCATACACAAACCCACACTACAAATCCACAACTACCTCTCACACAGACATCTTCATCCAATTACACAAACCCACAACTACAAACCCACAACTACCTCCCACATGGACACCTTCATACAATTACACAAACCCACAACTACAAACCCACAACTACCTCGAACACAGACAGCTTCATACAATTACACAAACCCACACTACAAATCGATGACTACCTCTAACACAGACATCTTCATACAATTACACAAACCCACACGACAAAACCACAACTACCTCTAACACAAACATCTTCATACAATTACACAAACCCACACTACAAATCCACAACTACCTCTAACACAGACACCTTCATACAATTACACAAACCCACACTAAACAACTACCTCGAACACAGACACCTTCATACAATTACACAAACCCACACGACAAAACCACAACTACCTCTAACACAAACATCTTCATACAATTACACAAACCCACATGACAAAACCACAACTACCTCTAACACAAACATCTTCATACAATTACACAAACCCACACTACAAACCCACAACTACCTCCAACACAGACACCTTCATACAATTACACAAACCCACACCACAAAACCACAACTACCTCTAACATAGACATCTTCATACAATTACACAAACCCACACTACAAACCCACAACTACCTCTAACACAGACACCTTCATACAACTACACAAACCCACCACTACAAATCCACAACTAATTCTAACACAGACATCTTCATACAACTACACAAACCCACAACTACCTCTAACACAGACATCTTCATACAATTACACAAACATCTTCATACAATTACACAAACCCACACGACAAACCCACAACTACCTCGAACACAGACATCTTCATATAATTACACAAACCCACACTACAAACCCACAACTACCTCCAACACAGACATCTTCATACAATTACACAAACCCACAACTACCTCTAACACAGACACCTTCATACAATAACACAAACCCACAACTACCGCTAACACAGACAGCTTCATATATTTACACAAACCCGCAACTACAAATCCACAACTACCTCTAACACAGACATCTTCATACAATTACACAAACCCACACTACAAACCCACAACTACCTCTAACATAGACACCTTCATACAATTACACAAACCCACACTACACAACAACTACCTCTAACACAGACACCTTCATACAATTACACAAACCCACACGACAAACCCACAACTACCTCGAACACAGACATCTTCATATAATTGCACAAACCCACAACTACAAATACCCAACTACCTCTAACAGACACCTTCATACAACTACACAAACCCACAACTACAAATCCACAACTACTTCGAACACAGACATCTTCATACAATCACACAAACATCTTCATACAATTACACAAACCCACACGACAAACCCACAACTCCCTCTAACACAGACACCTTCATACAATAACACAAACCCACAACTACCTCCAACACAGCCATCTTCATACAATCACACAAACATCTTCATACAATTACACAAACCCACACGACAAACCCACAACTCCCTCTAACACAGACACCTTCATACAATAACACAAACCCACAACTACCTCTAACACAGACATCTTCATATAATTACACAAACCCACACTACAAACCCACAACTACCTCTAACACAGACACCTTCATACAATTACACAAACCCACACTACAAATCCACAACTACCTCCAACACAGACACCTTCATACAATTCCACAAACCCACACTACAAATCCACAACTACCTCCAACACAGACACCTTCATACAATTACACAAACACACAAATACCTCCAACACAGACACCTTCATACAATTACACAAACCCACAACTACAAACCCACAACTACCTCTAACACAGACACCTTCATACAATTACACAAACCCACACTACAAACCCACAACTACCTCTAACACAGACACCTTCATACAATTCCACAAACCCACACTACAAACCCACAACTACCTCCAACACAGACACCTTCATACAATTACACAAAGCCACACCACAAAACCACAACTACCTCTAACATAGACATCTTCATACAATTACACAAACCCACACTACAAATCCACAACTAACTCTAACACAGACATCTTCATACAACTACACAAATCCACAACTACCTCTAACACAGACATCTTCATACAATTACACAAACATCTTCATACAATTACACAAACCCACACGACAAACCCACAACTACCTCGAACACAGACATCTTCATATAATTACACAAACCCACAACTACCTCCAACACAGACATCTTCATACAATTACACAAACCCACAACTACCTCTAACACAGACACCTTCATACAATAACACAAACCCACAACTACCGCTAACACAGACATCTTCATATATTTACACAAACCCGCAACTACAAATCCACAACTACCTCTAACACAGACATCTTCATACAATTACACAAACCCACAACTACCTCGAACACAGACACCTTCATACAATTACACAAACCCACACGACAAAACCACAACTACCTCTAACACAAACATCTTCATACAATTACACAAACCCACACGACAAAACCACAACTACCTCTAACACAAACATCTTCATACAATTACACAAACCCACACTACAAACCCACAACTACCTCCAACACAGACACCTTCATACAATTACACAAACCCACACCACAAAACCACAACTACCTCTAACATAGACATCTTCATACAATTACACAAACCCACACTACAAACCCACAACTACCTCTAACACAGACACCTTCATACAACTACACAAACCCACCACTACAAATCCACAACTAATTCTAACACAGACATCTTCATACAACTACACAAACCCACAACTACCTCTAACACAGACATCTTCATACAATTACACAAACATCTTCATACAATTACACAAACCCACACGACAAACCCACAACTACCTCGAACACAGACATCTTCATATAATTACACAAACCCACACTACAAACCCACAACTACCTCCAACACAGACACCTTCATACAATAACACAAACCCACAACTACCGCTAACACAGACATCTTCATATATTTACACAAACCCGCAACTACAAATCCACAACTACCTCTAACACAGACATCTTCATACAATTACACAAACCCACAACTACCTCTAACACAGACACCTTCATACAATAACACAAACCCACAACTACCGCTAACACAGACATCTTCATATATTTACACAAACCCGCAACTACAAATCCACAACTACCTCCAACACAGACATCTTCATACAATTACACAAACCCACACTACAAACCCACAACTACCTCTAACACAGACACCTTCATACAATTACACAAACCCACACTACACAACAACTACCTCTAACACAGACACCTTCATACAATTACACAAACCCACACTACAAATCCACAACTACCTCTAACACAGACACCTTCATACAATCACACAAACCCACAACTACAAACCCACAACTACCTCCAACACAGACACCTTCATACAATTACACAAACCCACAACTACAAATCTACAACTACCTCTAACACAGACACCTTCATACAATTACACAAACCCACAACTACCTCTAACACAGACATCTTCATACAATTACACAAATCCACAACTACCTCTAACACAGACATCTTCATATAATTGCACAAACCCACAACTACAAATACCCAACTACCTCTAACAGACACCTTCATACAACTACACAAACCCACAACTACAAATCCACAACTACTTCGAACACAGACATCTTCATACAATCACACAAACATCTTCATACAATTACACAAACCCACACGACAAACCCACAACTCCCTCTAACACAGACACCTTCATACAATAACACAAACCCACAACTACCTCCAACACAGCCATCTTCATACAATCACACAAACATCTTCATACAATTACACAAACCCACACGACAAACCCACAACTCCCTCTAACACAGACACCTTCATACAATAACACAAACCCACAACTACCTCTAACACAGACATCTTCATATAATTACACAAACCCACACTACAAACCCACAACTACCTCTAACACAGACACCTTCATACAATTACACAAACCCACACTACAAATCCACAACTACCTCCAACACAGACACCTTCATACAATTCCACAAACCCACACTACAAATCCACAACTACCTCCAACACAGACACCTTCATACAATTACACAAACACACAAATACCTCCAACACAGACACCTTCATACAATTACACAAACCCACAACTACAAACCCACAACTACCTCTAACACAGACACCTTCATACAATTACACAAACCCACACTACAAACCCACAACTACCTCTAACACAGACACCTTCATACAATTCCACAAACCCACACTACAAACCCACAACTACCTCCAACACAGACACCTTCATACAATTACACAAAGCCACAACTACCTCGAACACAGACACCTTCATACAATTACACGAACCCACAACGACAAACCCACAACTACCTCTAACACAGACATCTTCATACAATTACACAAACATCTTCAT
Organism: Myxine glutinosa; assembly: GCF_964187855.1. Lineage (NCBI taxonomy): Eukaryota > Metazoa > Chordata > Myxini > Myxiniformes > Myxinidae > Myxine > Myxine glutinosa. The sequence continues at coordinate 13,566,578 of NC_136263.1, forward strand.
ACAATTACACAAACCCACACGACAAACCCACAACTACCTCGAACACAGACATCTTCATATAATTACACAAACCCACAACGACCTCCAACACAGACATCTTCATACAATTACACAAACCCACAACTACCTCTAACACAGACACCTTCATACAATAACACAAACCCACAACTACCGCTAACACAGACATCTTCATATATTTACACAAACCCGCAACTACAAATCCACAACTACCTCTAACACAGACATCTTCATACAATTACACAAACCCACAATACAAACCCACAACTACCTCTAACACAGACACCTTCATACAATTACACAAACCCACACTACACAACAACTACCTCTAACACAGACACCTTCATACAATTACACAAACCCACACTACAAATCCACAACTACCTCTAACACAGACAGCTTCATACAATTACACAAACCCACACTACAAATCGATGACTACCTCTAACACAGACATCTTCATACAATTACACAAACCCACAACTACAAACCCACAACTACAAACCCACAACTACCTCCCACAGGGACACCTTCATACAATTACACAAACCCACAACTACAAACCCACAACTACCTCGAACACAGACAGCTTCATACAATTACACAAACCCACACGACAAAACCACAACTACCTCTAACACAAACATCTTCACACAATTACATAAACCCACACTAAACAACTACCTCGAACACAGACACCTTCATACAATTACACAAACCCACACTACAAATCCACAACTACCTCTGACACAGATATCTTCATACAATTACACAAACACACAACTACCTCTAACACAGACACCTTCCAACAATAACACAAACCCACACTACAAATCCACAACTACCTCTAACACAGACATCTTCAAACATTTACACAAACCCACACTACAAAACCACAACTACCTCTAACACAGACATCTTCATGCAATAACACAAACCCACACTACAAATCCACAACTACCTCTAACACAGACATCTTCATACAATTACACCAACCCACACTACAAACCCAGAACTACCTCTAACACACAGACATCTTCATACAACAACACAAACCCACAACTACAAATCCACAACTACCTCGAACACAGACATCTTCATACAATAACACAAACCCACACTACAAACCCACAACTACCTCTAACACAGACACCTTCATACAATTACACAAACCCACAACTACCTCTAACACAGACATCTTCATACAATTACACAAACCCACAACTACAAACCCACAAATACCTCTTACACAGACATCTTCGTACAATTACACAAACCCACAACTACAAACCCACAACTACCTCCAAAACAGACATCTTCATACAATTACACAAACCCACAACTACAAATTCACAACTACCTCCAACACAGACATCTTCATACAATTACACAAACCCACAACTACAAATCCACAACTACCTCTAACACAGACACCTTCATACAATTACACAAACCCACAACTACAAATCCACAACTACCTCTAACACAGAAATCTTCATAAAATTACACAAACCCACTATAAATCCACAACTACCTCTAACACAGACAGCTTCATACACAAACCCACACTACAAATCCACAACTACCTCTCACACAGACATCTTCATCCAATTACACAAACCCACAACTACAAACCCACAACTACCTCCCACAGGGACACCTTCATACAATTACACAAACCCACAACTACAAACCCACAACTACCTCGAACACAGACAGCTTCATACAATTACACAAACCCACACTACAAATCGATGACTACCTCTAACACAGACATCTTCATACAATTACACAAACCCACACGACAAAACCACAACTACCTCTAACACAAACATCTTCATACAATTACACAAACCCACACTACAAATCCACAACTACCTCTAACACAGACATCTTCATACATTTACACAAACCCACACTACAAAACCACAACTACCTCTAACACAGACATGTTCATGCAATTTTTTTTTTTATTATTATTATTATTTTTTTGTATACAAGATCGAGGCTCGTGAAAGAGCGAACATTAATCACACAGAAAGACAAACAGACACACAAAACAAATAACATCGGGAGCGGTAGACAAGATGGGGAGAGAGGGGGAAGGACACAAACACAACATTTGAGAGCAGGGACCGAGAGACATGGAGACATCGAGAGAACTGTGGGAGGGAGAGGGCTTTGGGGGGAAGGCATGGGAAGGGGGGGGGGGGGGGTGGGAGAGGTATAAAACATATGGACACTGCCAAGACTTCCAGGAAAGAAGTTGGAATTTCAAACAAGGTGGATCTGGGGTGAATTAGTGGGGGTAGAAAAGATCAAGGTTTTGGATGGGGGAAGATAAGAGATGGTGGTGAACAGCTGTTTTGAAGACCTGGAGGGAGGAGTGTGATTGAAGTGAGTGTGGATTAACCTTGGGAGCTCAAAGCAGTATGATCACAAACAAACAGCAAACAAACTTTGGCCCTATCTCCCAATGGTTAACTTTAATGGTCCCAATGGTCCCAATGGTCTCAATGGTCTCCCAATGCAATAACAAAAACCCACACTACAAATCCACAACTACCTCTAACACAGACATCTTCATACAAATTCACCAACCCACACTACAAATCCACAACTACCTCCAATAGACATCTTCATACACAAACCCACACTACAAATCCACAACTACCTCTAATAGCTATCTTCATACACAAACCTAAACTACAAATCCACAACTACCTCTAATAGACATCTTCATACACAAACCCACACTACAAATCCACAACTACCTCCAATAGACATCTTCATACACAAACCCACACTACAAATCCACAACTACCTCTAACACAGACCGCTTCATACACAAACCCACACTACAAATCCACAACTACCTCTCACACAGACATCTTCATGCAATAACACAAACCCACAACTACCTCTCACACAGACATCTTCATACAATTACACAAACCCACAACTACAAATCCACAACTACCTCTCACACAGACATCTTCATGCAATAACACAAACCCACAACTACCTCTCACACAGACACCTTCATACAATTACACAAACCCACAACTAAAAACCCACAACTAAAAACCCACAACTACCTCGAACACAGACATCTTCATACAACTACACAAACCCACAACTACAAACCCACAAATACCTCTAACACAGACACCTTCATACAATTACACAAACCCACAACTACCTCTCACACAGACACCTTCATACAATTACACAAACCCACAACTACAAACCCACAAATACCTCTAACACAGACACCTTCATACAATTACACAAACCCACAACTACAAACCCACAACTACCTCCAACACAGTCACCTTCATACAATTACACAAACCCACAACTACAAACCCACAAATACCTCTAACACAGACATCTTCATACAATTACACAAACCCACAACTACAAACCCACAAATACCTCTAACACAGACACCTTCATACAATTACACAAACCCACAACTACAAACCCACAACTACCTCCAACACAGACATCTTCATACAATTACACAAACCCACAACTACAAATCCACAACTACCTCCAACACAGACATCTTCATACAATTACACAAACCCACAACTACAAATCCACAACTACCTCTAACACAGACATCTTCATACAATTACACAAACCCACACTACAAACCCACAAATACCTATAACACAGACATTTTCATACAATTACACAAACCCACAACTACCTCTAACACAGACACCTTCATACAATTACACAAACCCACAACTACAAACCCACAAATACCTCTAACACAGACATCTTCATACAATTACACAAACCCACAACTACCTGTAACACAGACATCTTCATACAACTACACAAACCCACAACTACAAACCCACAAATACCTCGAACACAGACACCTTCATACAATTACACAAACCCACACTACAAACCCACAACTACCTCTAACACACAGACATCTTCATACAACTACACAAACCCACAACTACAAACCCACAAATACCTCGAACACAGACATCTTCATACAATTGCACAAACCCACAACTACAAACCCACAAATACCTCTAACACAGACACCTTCATACAATTACACAAACCCACAACTACAAACCCACAAATACCTCGAACACAGAAATCTTCGTACAATTACACAAACCCACAACTACAAACCCACAAATACATCTGACACAGACATCTTCGTACAATTACACAAACCCACAACTACAAACCCACAACTACCTCCAAAACAGACATCTTCATACAATTACACAAACCCACAACTACAAATTCACAACTACCTCCAACACAGACATCTTCATACAATTACACAAACCCACAACTACAAATCCACAACTACCTCTAACACAGACACCTTCATACAATTACACAAACCCACGATAAATCCACAAGTACCTCTAACACAGACAGCTTCATACGGAAACCCACACTACAAATCCACAACTACCTCTCACACAGACATCTTCATACAATTACACAAACCCACAACTACAAACCCACAACTACAAACCCACAACTACCTCCCACAGAGACACCTTCATACAATTACACAAACCCACAACTACAAACCCACAACTACCTCGAACACAGACAGCTTCATACAATTACACAAACCCACACTACAAATCGATGACTACCTCTAACACAGACATCTTCATACAATTACACAAACCCACACTAAACAACTACCTCGAACACAGACACCTTCATACAATTACACAAACCCACACTACAAATCCACAACTACCTCTGACACAGACATCTTCATACAATTACACAAACCCACACTACAAATCCACAACTACGTCTAACACAGACACCTTCATACAATTACACAAACACACAACTACCTCTAACACAGACATCTTCATACAATTACACAAACCCACACTACAAACCCACAACTACCTCTAACACAGACACCTTCCAACAATAACACAAACCCACACTACAAATCCACAACTACCTCTAACACAGACATCTTCAAACATTTACACAAACCCACACTACAAAACCACAACTACCTCTAACACAGACATCTTCATGCAATAACACAGATCCACACTACAAATCCACAACTACCTCTAACACAGACATCTTCATACAACTACACAAACCCACAACTACAAATCCACAACTACTTCGAACACAGACATCTTCATACAATAACACAAACCCACACTACAAATCCACAACTACCCCTAACACAGACATCTTCATACAACGACACAAACCCACAACTACAAATCCACAACTACCTCGAACACAGACATTTTCATACAATTACACAAACCCACAACTACAAACCCACAAATACCTCTAACACAGACATCTTCGTACAATTACACAAACCCACAACTACAAACCCACAAATACCTCGAACACAGACACCTTCATACAATTACACAAACCCACACTACAAATCCACAACTACCTCCAACACAGACACCTTCATACAACTACACAAACCCACAACTACAAATCCACAACTACTTCGAACACAGACATCTTCATACAATAACACAAACACACAACTACCTCTAACACAGACATCTTCATACAATTACACAAACCCACACTACAAACCCACAACTACCTCTAACACAGACACCTTCCAACAATAACACAAACCCACACTACAAATCCACAACTACCTCTAACACAGACATCTTCAAACATTTACACAAACCCACACTACAAAACCACAACTACCTCTAACACAGACATCTTCATGCAATAACACAAACCCACACTACAAATCCACAACTACCTCTAACACAGACATCTTCATACAATTACACCAACCCACACTACAAACCCACAACTACCTCTAACACACAGACATCTTCATACAACTACACAAACCCACAACTACAAATCCACAACTACCTCGAACACAGACATCTTCATACAATAACACAAACCCACACTACAAATCCACAACTACCCCTAACACAGACATCTTCATACAACGACACAAACCCAAAACTACAAATCCACAACTACCTCGAACACAGACATCTTCATACAATTACACAAACCCACGACTACAAACCCACAAATACCTCTAACACAGACATCTCCGTACAATTACACAAACCCACAACTACAAAGCCACAAATACCTCGAACACAGACACCTTCATACAATTACACAAACCCACACTACAAATCCACAACTACCTCTAACACAGATACCTTCATACAATTACACAAACACACAACTACCTCTAACACAGACATCTTCATACAATAACACAAACCCACACGACAAATCCACAACTACCTCCAGCACAGACATCTTCATACAATTACACAAACCCACACTACAAAACCACAACTACCTCTAACACAGCCATCTTCATGCAATAACACAAACCCACACTACAAATCCACAACTACCTCTAACAGACATCTTCATGCAATTACACCAACCCACACTACAAACCCACAACTACCTCTAACACACAGACAACTTCATACAATTACACAAACATACACTACAAATCCACAACTACCCCTAACACAGACATCTTCATACAACTACACAAACCCACAACTACAAACCCACAACTACCTCTAACACAGACATCTTCATACAATGACACAAACCCACAACGACAAACCCACAACTACCTCTAACACAGACGCCTTCATACAATTACACAAACCCACAACTACCTCTAACACAGACATCTTCATACAATTACACAAACACACAACTACAAATCCACAACTACCTCGAACACAGACATCTTCACACAATAACACAAATCCACAACTACCTCAAACACAGACATCTTCACACAATAACACAAACCCACAACTACCTCCAACACAGACACCTTCATACAATTACACAAAGCCACAACTACCTCGAACACAGACACCTTCATACAATTACACGAACCCACAACGACAAACCCACAACTACCTCTAACACAGACACCTTCATACAATTACACAAACCCACAACTGCAAACCCACAACTACCTCTGACACAGACATCTTCAAACAATGACACAAACCCACAACGACAAACCCACAACTACCTCTAACACAGACGCCTTCATACAATTACACAAACCCACAACTACAAACCCACAACTACCTCTAACACAGACACCTTCATACAATAACACAAACCCACACTACAAACCCACAACTACCTCTAACACAGACACCTTCATACAATAACACAAACCCACAACTACCTCTGACACAGACATCTTCAAACAATGACACAAACCCACAACGACAAACCCACAACTACCTCTAACACAGACGCCTTCATACAATTACACAAACCCACAACTACAAACCCACAACTACCTCTAACACAGACACCTTCATACAATAACACAAACCCACACTACAAACCCACAACTACCTCTAACACAGACACCTTCATACAATAACACAAATCCACAACTACCTCCAAAACAGACATCTTCATACAATTACACAAACCCACAACTACAAATTCACAACTACCTCCAACACAGACATCTTCATACAATTACACAAACCCACAACTACAAATTCACAACTACCTCCAACACAGACATCTTCATACAATTACACAAGCCCACAACTACAAATCCACAACTACCTCTAACATAGAAACCTTCATACAATTACACAAACCCACTATAAATCCACAACTACCTCTAACACAGACAGCTTCATACACAAACCCACACTACAAATCCACAACTACCTCTCACACAGACATCTTCATACAATTACACAAACCCACAACTACAAACCCACAACTACCTCCCACAGGGACACCTTCATACAATTACACAAACCCACAACTACAAATCCACAACTACCTCGAATACAGACATCTTCATACAATTACACAAACCCACAACGACAAACCCACAACTACCTCCAACACAGACGCCTTCATACAATTACACAAACCCACAACTACCTCTAACACAGACACCTTCATACAATTACACAAACCCACAACTACAAACCCACAACTACCTCTAACACAGACACCTTCATACAATTACACAAACCCACACTACAAACCCACAACTACCTCTAACACAGACACCTTCATACAATTCCACAAACCCACACTACAAACCCACAACTACCTCCAACACAGACACCTTCATACAATTACACAAAGCCACAACTACCTCTAACACAGACACCTTCATACAATTACACAAACCCACACTACACAACAACTACCTCTAACACAGACACCTTCATACAATTACACAAACCCACAACTACCTCTAACACAGACACCTTCATACAATTACACAAACCCACACACCAAACCCACAACTACCTCCAACACAGACATCTTCAAACAATGACACAAACCCACAACGACAAACCCACAACTACCTCTAACACAGACGCCTTCATACAATTACACAAACCCACAACTACCTCTAACACAGACACCTTCATACAATTACACAAACCCACACTACAAACCCACAACTACCTCTAACACAGACACCTTCATACAATTACACAAACCCACACTACAAATCCACAACTACCTCCAACACAGACACCTTCATACAATTCCACAAACCCACACTACAAATCCACAACTACCTCTAACACAGACACCTTCATACAATAACACAAACCCACACTACAAACCCACAACTACCTCTAACACAGACACCTTCATACAATTACACAAACCCACAACTACAAACCCACAACTACCTCTAACACAGACACCTTCATACAATAACACAAACCCACACTACAAACCCACAACTACCTCTAACACAGACACCTTCATACAATAACACAAACCCACAACTACCTCTAACACAGACGCCTTCATACAATTACACAAACCCACAACTACAAACCCACAACTACCTCTAACACAGACACCTTCATACAATAACACAAACCCACACTACAAACCCACAACTACCTCTAACACAGACACCTTCATACAATAACACAAACCCACAACTACCTCTAACACAGACGCCTTCATACAATTACACAAACCCACAACTACCTCTAACACAGACACCTTCATACAATTACACAAACCCACACTACAAACCCACAACTACCTCTAACACAGACACCTTCATACAATTCCACAAACCCACACTACAAACCCACAACTACCTCCAACACAGACACCTTCATACAATTACACAAAGCCACAACTACCTCTAACACAGACACCTTCATACAATTACACAAACCCACACTACACAACAACTACCTCTAACACAGACACCTTCATACAATTACACAAACCCACAACTACCTCTAACACAGACACCTTCATACAATTACACAAACCCACACACCAAACCCACAACTACCTCCAACACAGACACCTTCATACAATTACACAAAGCCACAACTACCTCTAACACAGACACCTTCATACAATTACACAAACCCACACGACACAACAACTACCTCTAACACAGACACCTTCATACAATTACACAAACACACAACTACAAATCCACAACTACCTCGAACACAGACATCTTCACACAATAACACAAACCCACAACTACCTCCAACACAGACACTTTCATACAATTACACAAAGCCACAACTACCTCAAACACAGACACCTTCATACAATTACACAAACCCACACTACAAATCCACAACTACCTCGAACACAGACATCTTCATACAATTACACGAACCCACAACGACAAACCCACAACTACCTCTAACACAGACACCTTCATACAATGACACAAACCCACAACGACAAACCCACAACTACCTCTGACACAGACATCTTCAAACAATGACACAAACCCACAACGACAAACCCACAACTACCTCTAACACAGACGCCTTCATACAATTACACAAACCCACAACTACCTCTAACACAGACACCTTCATACAATTACACAAACCCACACTACAAACCCACAACTACCTCTAACACAGACACCTTCATACAATTACACAAACCCACACTACAAATCCACAACTACCTCCAACACAGACACCTTCATACAATTCCACAAACCCACACTACAAATCCACAACTACCTCTAACACAGACACCTTCATACAATAACACAAACCCACACTACAAACCCACAACTACCTCTAACACAGACACCTTCATACAATTACACAAACCCACAACTACAAACCCACAACTACCTCTAACACAGACACCTTCATACAATAACACAAACCCACACTACAAACCCACAACTACCTCTAACACAGACACCTTCATACAATAACACAAATCCACAACTACCTCTAACACAGACATCTTCATATAATTGCACAAACCCACAACTACAAACACACAACTACCTCTAACACAGACAGCTTCATACAATTACACAAACCCACAACTACAAATCCACAACTACCTCGAACACAGACATCTTCATACAATTACACAAACCCACAACGACAAACCCACAACTACCTCCAACACAGACGCCTTCATACAATTACACAAACCCACAACTACCTCTAACACAGACACCTTCATACAATTACACAAACCCACACTACAAACCCACAACTACCTCTAACACAGACACCTTCATACAATTACACAAACCCACACTACAAATCCACAACTACCTCCAACACAGACACCTTCATACAATTCCACAAACCCACACTACAAATCCACAACAACCTCCAACACAGACACCTTCATACAATTACACAAACACACAAATACCTCCAACACAGACACCTTCATACAATTACACAAACCCACAACTACAAACCCACAACTACCTCTAACACAGACACCTTCATACAATTACACAAACCCACACTACAAACCCACAACTACCTCTAACACAGACACCTTCATACAATTCCACAAACCCACACTACAAACCCACAACTACCTCCAACACAGACACCTTCAAACAATTACACAAAGCCACAACTACCTCTAACACAGACACCTTCATACAATTACACAAACCCACACTACACAACTACCTCTAACACAGACACCTTCATACAATTACACAAACCCACAACTACCTCTAACACAGACACCTTCATACAATTACACAAACCCACACTACAAACCCACAACTACCTCCAACACAGACACCTTCATACAATTACACAAAGCCACAACTACCTCTAACACAGACACCTTCATACAATTACACAAACCCACACTACACAACAACTACCTCTAACACAGACACCTTCATACAATTACACGAACCCACAACGACAAACCCACAACTACCTCTAACACAGACACCTTCATACAATGACACAAACCCACAACTACAAACCCACAACTACCTCTGACACAGACATCTTCAAACAATGACACAAACCCACAACGACAAACCCACAACTACCTCTAACACAGACGCCTTCATACAATTACACAAACCCACAACTACCTCTAACACAGACACCTTCATACAATTACACAAACCCACACTACAAACCCACAACTACCTCTAACACAGACACCTTCATACAATTACACAAACCCACACTACAAATCCACAACTACCTCCAACACAGACACCTTCATACAATTCCACAAACCCACACTACAAATCCACAACTACCTCTAACACAGACACCTTCATACAATAACACAAACCCACACTACAAACCCACAACTACCTCTAACACAGACACCTTCATACAATTACACAAACCCACAACTACAAACCCACAACTACCTCTAACACAGACACCTTCATACAATAACACAAACCCACACTACAAACCCACAACTACCTCTAACACAGACACCTTCATACAATAACACAAATCCACAACTACCTCTAACACAGACATCTTCATATAATTGCACAAACCCACAACTACAAACACACAACTACCTCTAACACAGACAGCTTCATACAATTACACAAACCCACAACTACAAATCCACAACTACCTCGAACACAGACATCTTCATACAATTACACAAACCCACAACGACAAACCCACAACTACCTCCAACACAGACGCCTTCATACAATTACACAAACCCACAACTACCTCTAACACAGACACCTTCATACAATTACACAAACCCACACTACAAACCCACAACTACCTCTAACACAGACACCTTCATACAATTACACAAACCCACACTACAAATCCACAACTACCTCCAACACAGACACCTTCATACAATTCCACAAACCCACACTACAAATCCACAACAACCTCCAACACAGACACCTTCATACAATTACACAAACACACAAATACCTCCAACACAGACACCTTCATACAATTACACAAACCCACAACTACAAACCCACAACTACCTCTAACACAGACACCTTCATACAATTACACAAACCCACACTACAAACCCACAACTACCTCTAACACAGACACCTTCATACAATTCCACAAACCCACACTACAAACCCACAACTACCTCCAACACAGACACCTTCATACAATTACACAAAGCCACAACTACCTCTAACACAGACACCTTCATACAATTACACAAACCCACACTACACAACAACTACCTCTAACACAGACACCTTCATACAATTACACAAACCCACAACTACCTCTAACACAGACACCTTCATACAATTACACAAACCCACACTACAAACCCACAACTACCTCCAACACAGACACCTTCATACAATTACACAAAGCCACAACTACCTCTAACACAGACACCTTCATACAATTACACAAACCCACACTACACAACAACTACCTCTAACACAGACACCTTCATACAATTACACAAACCCACACTACAAATCCACAACTACCTCCAACACAGACACCTTCATACAATTACACAAACCCACAACTACAAACCCACAACTACCTCCAACACAGACACCTTCATACAATTACACAAACCCACACCACAAAACCACAACTACCTCTAACATAGACATCTTCATACAATTACACAAACCCACACTACAAATCCACAACTAACTCTAACACAGACATCTTCATACAACTACACAAATCCACAACTACCTCTAACACAGACATCTTCATACAATTACACAAACATCTTCATACAATTACACAAACCCACACGACAAACCCACAACTACCTCGAACACAGACATCTTCATATAATTACACAAACCCACAACTACCTCCAACACAGACATCTTCATACAATTACACAAACCCACAACTACCTCTAACACAGACACCTTCATACAATAACACAAACCCACAACTACCGCTAACACAGACATCTTCATATATTTACACAAACCCGCAACTACAAATCCACAACTACCTCTAACACAGACATCTTCATACAATTACACAAACCCACAATACAAACCCACAACTACCTCTAACACAGACACCTTCATACAATTACACAAACCCACACTACAAACCCACAACTACCTCCAACACAGACACCTTCATACAATTACACAAAGCCACAACTACCTCTAACACAGACACCTTCATACAATTACACAAACCCACACTACACAACAACTACCTCTAACACAGACACCTTCATACAATTACACAAACCCACAACTACCTCTAACACAGACACCTTCATACAATTACACAAACCCACACACCAAACCCACAACTACCTCCAACACAGACATCTTCAAACAATGACACAAACCCACAACGACAAACCCACAACTACCTCTAACACAGACGCCTTCATACAATTACACAAACCCACAACTACCTCTAACACAGACACCTTCATACAATTACACAAACCCACACTACAAACCCACAACTACCTCTAACACAGACACCTTCATACAATTACACAAACCCACACTACAAATCCACAACTACCTCCAACACAGACACCTTCATACAATTCCACAAACCCACACTACAAATCCACAACTACCTCTAACACAGACACCTTCATACAATAACACAAACCCACACTACAAACCCACAACTACCTCTAACACAGACACCTTCATACAATTACACAAACCCACAACTACAAACCCACAACTACCTCTAACACAGACACCTTCATACAATAACACAAACCCACACTACAAACCCACAACTACCTCTAACACAGACACCTTCATACAATAACACAAACCCACAACTACCTCTAACACAGACGCCTTCATACAATTACACAAACCCACAACTACAAACCCACAACTACCTCTAACACAGACACCTTCATACAATAACACAAACCCACACTACAAACCCACAACTACCTCTAACACAGACACCTTCATACAATAACACAAACCCACAACTACCTCTAACACAGACGCCTTCATACAATTACACAAACCCACAACTACCTCTAACACAGACACCTTCATACAATTACACAAACCCACACTACAAACCCACAACTACCTCTAACACAGACACCTTCATACAATTCCACAAACCCACACTACAAACCCACAACTACCTCCAACACAGACACCTTCATACAATTACACAAAGCCACAACTACCTCTAACACAGACACCTTCATACAATTACACAAACCCACACTACACAACAACTACCTCTAACACAGACACCTTCATACAATTACACAAACCCACAACTACCTCTAACACAGACACCTTCATACAATTACACAAACCCACACACCAAACCCACAACTACCTCCAACACAGACACCTTCATACAATTACACAAAGCCACAACTACCTCTAACACAGACACCTTCATACAATTACACAAACCCACACTACACAACAACTACCTCTAACACAGACACCTTCATACAATTACACAAACACACAACTACAAATCCACAACTACCTCGAACACAGACATCTTCACACAATAACACAAACCCACAACTACCTCCAACACAGACACTTTCATACAATTACACAAAGCCACAACTACCTCAAACACAGACACCTTCATACAATTACACAAACCCACACTACAAATCCACAACTACCTCGAACACAGACATCTTCATACAATTACACGAACCCACAACGACAAACCCACAACTACCTCTAACACAGACACCTTCATACAATGACACAAACCCACAACGACAAACCCACAACTACCTCTGACACAGACATCTTCAAACAATGACACAAACCCACAACGACAAACCCACAACTACCTCTAACACAGACGCCTTCATACAATTACACAAACCCACAACTACCTCTAACACAGACACCTTCATACAATTACACAAACCCACACTACAAACCCACAACTACCTCTAACACAGACACCTTCATACAATTACACAAACCCACACTACAAATCCACAACTACCTCCAACACAGACACCTTCATACAATTCCACAAACCCACACTACAAATCCACAACTACCTCTAACACAGACACCTTCATACAATAACACAAACCCACACTACAAACCCACAACTACCTCTAACACAGACACCTTCATACAATTACACAAACCCACAACTACAAACCCACAACTACCTCTAACACAGACACCTTCATACAATAACACAAACCCACACTACAAACCCACAACTACCTCTAACACAGACACCTTCATACAATAACACAAATCCACAACTACCTCTAACACAGACATCTTCATATAATTGCACAAACCCACAACTACAAACACACAACTACCTCTAACACAGACAGCTTCATACAATTACACAAACCCACAACTACAAATCCACAACTACCTCGAACACAGACATCTTCATACAATTACACAAACCCACAACGACAAACCCACAACTACCTCCAACACAGACGCCTTCATACAATTACACAAACCCACAACTACCTCTAACACAGACACCTTCATACAATTACACAAACCCACACTACAAACCCACAACTACCTCTAACACAGACACCTTCATACAATTACACAAACCCACACTACAAATCCACAACTACCTCCAACACAGACACCTTCATACAATTCCACAAACCCACACTACAAATCCACAACAACCTCCAACACAGACACCTTCATACAATTACACAAACACACAAATACCTCCAACACAGACACCTTCATACAATTACACAAACCCACAACTACAAACCCACAACTACCTCTAACACAGACACCTTCATACAATTACACAAACCCACACTACAAACCCACAACTACCTCTAACACAGACACCTTCATACAATTCCACAAACCCACACTACAAACCCACAACTACCTCCAACACAGACACCTTCAAACAATTACACAAAGCCACAACTACCTCTAACACAGACACCTTCATACAATTACACAAACCCACACTACACAACAACTACCTCTAACACAGACACCTTCATACAATTACACAAACCCACAACTACCTCTAACACAGACACCTTCATACAATTACACAAACCCACACTACAAACCCACAACTACCTCCAACACAGACACCTTCATACAATTACACAAAGCCACAACTACCTCTAACACAGACACCTTCATACAATTACACAAACCCACACTACACAACAACTACCTCTAACACAGACACCTTCATACAATTACACGAACCCACAACTACAAACCCACAACTACCTCTGACACAGACATCTTCAAACAATGACACAAACCCACAACGACAAACCCACAACTACCTCTAACACAGACGCCTTCATACAATTACACAAACCCACAACTACCTCTAACACAGACACCTTCATACAATTACACAAACCCACACTACAAACCCACAACTACCTCTAACACAGACACCTTCATACAATTACACAAACCCACACTACAAATCCACAACTACCTCCAACACAGACACCTTCATACAATTCCACAAACCCACACTACAAATCCACAACTACCTCTAACACAGACACCTTCATACAATAACACAAACCCACACTACAAACCCACAACTACCTCTAACACAGACACCTTCATACAATTACACAAACCCACAACTACAAACCCACAACTACCTCTAACACAGACACCTTCATACAATAACACAAACCCACACTACAAACCCACAACTACCTCTAACACAGACACCTTCATACAATAACACAAATCCACAACTACCTCTAACACAGACATCTTCATATAATTGCACAAACCCACAACTACAAACACACAACTACCTCTAACACAGACAGCTTCATACAATTACACAAACCCACAACTACAAATCCACAACTACCTCGAACACAGACATCTTCATACAATTACACAAACCCACAACGACAAACCCACAACTACCTCCAACACAGACGCCTTCATACAATTACACAAACCCACAACTACCTCTAACACAGACACCTTCATACAATTACACAAACCCACACTACAAACCCACAACTACCTCTAACACAGACACCTTCATACAATTACACAAACCCACACTACAAATCCACAACTACCTCCAACACAGACACCTTCATACAATTCCACAAACCCACACTACAAATCCACAACAACCTCCAACACAGACACCTTCATACAATTACACAAACACACAAATACCTCCAACACAGACACCTTCTACAATTACACAAACCCACAACTACAAACCCACAACTACCTCTAACACAGACACCTTCATACAATTACACAAACCCACACTACAAACCCACAACTACCTCTAACACAGACACCTTCATACAATTCCACAAACCCACACTACAAACCCACAACTACCTCCAACACAGACACCTTCATACAATTACACAAAGCCACAACTACCTCTAACACAGACACCTTCATACAATTACACAAACCCACACTACACAACAACTACCTCTAACACAGACACCTTCATACAATTACACAAACCCACACTACAAATCCACAACTACCTCCAACACAGACACCTTCATACAATTACACAAACCCACAACTACAAACCCACAACTACCTCCAACACAGACACCTTCATACAATTACACAAACCCACACCACAAAACCACAACTACCTCTAACATAGACATCTTCATACAATTACACAAACCCACACTACAAATCCACAACTAACTCTAACACAGACATCTTCATACAACTACACAAATCCACAACTACCTCTAACACAGACATCTTCATACAATTACACAAACATCTTCATACAATTACACAAACCCACACGACAAACCCACAACTACCTCGAACACAGACATCTTCATATAATTACACAAACCCACAACTACCTCCAACACAGACATCTTCATACAATTACACAAACCCACAACTACCTCTAACACAGACACCTTCATACAATAACACAAACCCACAACTACCGCTAACACAGACATCTTCATATATTTACACAAACCCGCAACTACAAATCCACAACTACCTCAAACACAGACATCTTCATACAATTACACAAACCCACAATACAAACCCACAACTACCTCTAACACAGACACCTTCATACAATTACACAAACCCACACTACACAACAACTACCTCTAACACAGACACCTTCATACAATTACACAAACCCACACTACAAATCCACAACTACCTCTAACACAGACAGCTTCATACAATTACACAAACCCACACTACAAATCGATGACTACCTCTAACACAGACATCTTCATACAATTACACAAACCCACAACTACAAACCCACAACTACCTCCCACAGGGACACCTTCATACAATTACACAAACCCACAACTACAAACCCACAACTACCTCTAACACAGCCATCTTCATGCAATAACACAAACCCACACTACAAATCCACAACTACCTCTAACAGACATCTTCATGCAATTACACCAACCCACACTACAAACCCACAACTACCTCTAACACACAGACAACTTCATACAATTACACAAACATACACTACAAATCCACAACTACCCCTAACACAGACATCTTCATACAACTACACAAACCCACAACTACAAACCCACAACTACCTCTAACACAGACATCTTCATACAATGACACAAACCCACAACGACAAACCCACAACTACCTCTAACACAGACGCCTTCATACAATTACACAAACCCACAACTACCTCTAACACAGACATCTTCATACAATTACACAAACACACAACTACAAATCCACAACTACCTCGAACACAGACATCTTCACACAATAACACAAATCCACAACTACCTCAAACACAGACATCTTCACACAATAACACAAACCCACAACTACCTCCAACACAGACACCTTCATACAATTACACAAAGCCACAACTACCTCGAACACAGACACCTTCATACAATTACACGAACCCACAACGACAAACCCACAACTACCTCTAACACAGACACCTTCATACAATTACACAAACCCACAACTACAAACCCACAACTACCTCTGACACAGACATCTTCAAACAATGACACAAACCCACAACTACAAACCCACAACTACCTCTAACACAGACACCTTCATACAATAACACAAACCCACACTACAAACCCACAACTACCTCTAACACAGACACCTTCATACAATAACACAAACCCACAACTACCTCTGACACAGACATCTTCAAACAATGACACAAACCCACAACGACAAACCCACAACTACCTCTAACACAGACGCCTTCATACAATTACACAAACCCACAACTACAAACCCACAACTACCTCTAACACAGACACCTTCATACAATAACACAAACCCACACTACAAACCCACAACTACCTCTAACACAGACACCTTCATACAATAACACAAATCCACAACTACCTCCAAAACAGACATCTTCATACAATTACACAAACCCACAACTACAAATTCACAACTACCTCCAACACAGACATCTTCATACAATTACACAAACCCACAACTACAAATTCACAACTACCTCCAACACAGACATCTTCATACAATTACACAAGCCCACAACTACAAATCCACAACTACCTCTAACATAGAAACCTTCATACAATTACACAAACCCACTATAAATCCACAACTACCTCTAACACAGACAGCTTCATACACAAACCCACACTACAAATCCACAACTACCTCTCACACAGACATCTTCATACAATTACACAAACCCACAACTACAAACCCACAACTACCTCCCACAGGGACACCTTCATACAATTACACAAACCCACAACTACAAATCCACAACTACCTCGAATACAGACATCTTCATACAATTACACAAACCCACAACGACAAACCCACAACTACCTCCAACACAGACGCCTTCATACAATTACACAAACCCACAACTACCTCTAACACAGACACCTTCATACAATTACACAAACCCACAACTACAAACCCACAACTACCTCTAACACAGACACCTTCATACAATTACACAAACCCACACTACAAACCCACAACTACCTCTAACACAGACACCTTCATACAATTCCACAAACCCACACTACAAACCCACAACTACCTCCAACACAGACACCTTCATACAATTACACAAAGCCACAACTACCTCTAACACAGACACCTTCATACAATTACACAAACCCACACTACACAACAACTACCTCTAACACAGACACCTTCATACAATTACACAAACCCACAACTACCTCTAACACAGACACCTTCATACAATTACACAAACCCACACACCAAACCCACAACTACCTCCAACACAGACATCTTCAAACAATGACACAAACCCACAACGACAAACCCACAACTACCTCTAACACAGACGCCTTCATACAATTACACAAACCCACAACTACCTCTAACACAGACACCTTCATACAATTACACAAACCCACACTACAAACCCACAACTACCTCTAACACAGACACCTTCATACAATTACACAAACCCACACTACAAATCCACAACTACCTCCAACACAGACACCTTCATACAATTCCACAAACCCACACTACAAATCCACAACTACCTCTAACACAGACACCTTCATACAATAACACAAACCCACACTACAAACCCACAACTACCTCTAACACAGACACCTTCATACAATTACACAAACCCACAACTACAAACCCACAACTACCTCTAACACAGACACCTTCATACAATAACACAAACCCACACTACAAACCCACAACTACCTCTAACACAGACACCTTCATACAATAACACAAACCCACAACTACCTCTAACACAGACGCCTTCATACAATTACACAAACCCACAACTACAAACCCACAACTACCTCTAACACAGACACCTTCATACAATAACACAAACCCACACTACAAACCCACAACTACCTCTAACACAGACACCTTCATACAATAACACAAACCCACAACTACCTCTAACACAGACGCCTTCATACAATTACACAAACCCACAACTACCTCTAACACAGACACCTTCATACAATTACACAAACCCACACTACAAACCCACAACTACCTCTAACACAGACACCTTCATACAATTCCACAAACCCACACTACAAACCCACAACTACCTCCAACACAGACACCTTCATACAATTACACAAAGCCACAACTACCTCTAACACAGACACCTTCATACAATTACACAAACCCACACTACACAACAACTACCTCTAACACAGACACCTTCATACAATTACACAAACCCACAACTACCTCTAACACAGACACCTTCATACAATTACACAAACCCACACACCAAACCCACAACTACCTCCAACACAGACACCTTCATACAATTACACAAAGCCACAACTACCTCTAACACAGACACCTTCATACAATTACACAAACCCACACGACACAACAACTACCTCTAACACAGACACCTTCATACAATTACACAAACACACAACTACAAATCCACAACTACCTCGAACACAGACATCTTCACACAATAACACAAACCCACAACTACCTCCAACACAGACACTTTCATACAATTACACAAAGCCACAACTACCTCAAACACAGACACCTTCATACAATTACACAAACCCACACTACAAATCCACAACTACCTCGAACACAGACATCTTCATACAATTACACGAACCCACAACGACAAACCCACAACTACCTCTAACACAGACACCTTCATACAATGACACAAACCCACAACGACAAACCCACAACTACCTCTGACACAGACATCTTCAAACAATGACACAAACCCACAACGACAAACCCACAACTACCTCTAACACAGACGCCTTCATACAATTACACAAACCCACAACTACCTCCAACACAGACACCTTCATACAATTACACAAACCCACACTACAAACCCACAACTACCTCTAACACAGACACCTTCATACAATTACACAAACCCACACTACAAATCCACAACTACCTCCAACACAGACACCTTCATACAATTCCACAAACCCACACTACAAATCCACAACTACCTCTAACACAGACACCTTCATACAATAACACAAACCCACACTACAAACCCACAACTACCTCTAACACAGACACCTTCATACAATTACACAAACCCACAACTACAAACCCACAACTACCTCTAACACAGACACCTTCATACAATAACACAAACCCACACTACAAACCCACAACTACCTCTAACACAGACACCTTCATACAATAACACAAATCCACAACTACCTCTAACACAGACATCTTCATATAATTGCACAAACCCACAACTACAAACACACAACTACCTCTAACACAGACAGCTTCATACAATTACACAAACCCACAACTACAAATCCACAACTACCTCGAACACAGACATCTTCATACAATTACACAAACCCACAACGACAAACCCACAACTACCTCCAACACAGACGCCTTCATACAATTACACAAACCCACAACTACCTCTAACACAGACACCTTCATACAATTACACAAACCCACACTACAAACCCACAACTACCTCTAACACAGACACCTTCATACAATTACACAAACCCACACTACAAATCCACAACTACCTTCAACACAGACACCTTCATACAATTCCACAAACCCACACTACAAATCCACAACAACCTCCAACACAGACACCTTCATACAATTACACAAACACACAAATACCTCCAACACAGACACCTTCATACAATTACACAAACCCACAACTACAAACCCACAACTACCTCTAACACAGACACCTTCATACAATTACACAAACCCACACTACAAACCCACAACTACCTCTAACACAGACACCTTCATACAATTCCACAAACCCACACTACAAACCCACAACTACCTCCAACACAGACACCTTCAAACAATTACACAAAGCCACAACTACCTCTAACACAGACACCTTCATACAATTACACAAACCCACACTACACAACAACTACCTCTAACACAGACACCTTCATACAATTACACAAACCCACAACTACCTCTAACACAGACACCTTCATACAATTACACAAACCCACACTACAAACCCACAACTACCTCCAACACAGACACCTTCATACAATTACACAAAGCCACAACTACCTCTAACACAGACACCTTCATACAATTACACAAACCCACACTACACAACAACTACCTCTAACACAGACACCTTCATACAATTACACGAACCCACAACGACAAACCCACAACTACCTCTAACACAGACACCTTCATACAATGACACAAACCCACAACTACAAACCCACAACTACCTCTGACACAGACATCTTCAAACAATGACACAAACCCACAACGACAAACCCACAACTACCTCTAACACAGACGCCTTCATACAATTACACAAACCCACAACTACCTCTAACACAGACACCTTCATACAATTACACAAACCCACACTACAAACCCACAACTACCTCTAACACAGACACCTTCATACAATTACACAAACCCACACTACAAATCCACAACTACCTCCAACACAGACACCTTCATACAATTCCACAAACCCACACTACAAATCCACAACTACCTCTAACACAGACACCTTCATACAATAACACAAACCCACACTACAAACCCACAACTACCTCTAACACAGACACCTTCATACAATTACACAAACCCACAACTACAAACCCACAACTACCTCTAACACAGACACCTTCATACAATAACACAAACCCACACTACAAACCCACAACTACCTCTAACACAGACACCTTCATACAATAACACAAATCCACAACTACCTCTAACACAGACATCTTCATATAATTGCACAAACCCACAACTACAAACACACAACTACCTCTAACACAGACAGCTTCATACAATTACACAAACCCACAACTACAAATCCACAACTACCTCGAACACAGACATCTTCATACAATTACACAAACCCACAACGACAAACCCACAACTACCTCCAACACAGACGCCTTCATACAATTACACAAACCCACAACTACCTCTAACACAGACACCTTCATACAATTACACAAACCCACACTACAAACCCACAACTACCTCTAACACAGACACCTTCATACAATTACACAAACCCACACTACAAATCCACAACTACCTCCAACACAGACACCTTCATACAATTCCACAAACCCACACTACAAATCCACAACAACCTCCAACACAGACACCTTCATACAATTACACAAACACACAAATACCTCCAACACAGACACCTTCATACAATTACACAAACCCACAACTACAAACCCACAACTACCTCTAACACAGACACCTTCATACAATTACACAAACCCACACTACAAACCCACAACTACCTCTAACACAGACACCTTCATACAATTCCACAAACCCACACTACAAACCCACAACTACCTCCAACACAGACACCTTCATACAATTACACAAAGCCACAACTACCTCTAACACAGACACCTTCATACAATTACACAAACCCACACTACACAACAACTACCTCTAACACAGACACCTTCATACAATTACACAAACCCACAACTACCTCTAACACAGACACCTTCATACAATTACACAAACCCACACTACAAACCCACAACTACCTCCAACACAGACACCTTCATACAATTACACAAAGCCACAACTACCTCTAACACAGACACCTTCATACAATTACACAAACCCACACTACACAACAACTACCTCTAACACAGACACCTTCATACAATTACACAAACCCACACTACAAATCCACAACTACCTCCAACACAGACACCTTCATACAATTACACAAACCCACAACTACAAACCCACAACTACCTCCAACACAGACACCTTCATACAATTACACAAACCCACACCACAAAACCACAACTATCTCTAACATAGACATCTTCATACAATTACACAAACCCACACTACAAATCCACAACTAACTCTAACACAGACATCTTCATACAACTACACAAATCCACAACTACCTCTAACACAGACATCTTCATACAATTACACAAACATCTTCATACAATTACACAAACCCACACGACAAACCCACAACTACCTCGAACACAGACATCTTCATATAATTACACAAACCCACAACTACCTCCAACACAGACATCTTCATACAATTACACAAACCCACAACTACCTCTAACACAGACACCTTCATACAATAACACAAACCCACAACTACCGCTAACACAGACATCTTCATATATTTACACAAACCCGCAACTACAAATCCACAACTACCTCTAACACAGACATCTTCATACAATTACACAAACCCACAATACAAACCCACAACTACCTCTAACACAGACACCTTCATACAATTACACAAACCCACACTACAAACCCACAACTACCTCCAACACAGACACCTTCATACAATTACACAAAGCCACAACTACCTCTAACACAGACACCTTCATACAATTACACAAACCCACACTACACAACAACTACCTCTAACACAGACACCTTCATACAATTACACAAACCCACAACTACCTCTAACACAGACACCTTCATACAATTACACAAACCCACACACCAAACCCACAACTACCTCCAACACAGACATCTTCAAACAATGACACAAACCCACAACGACAAACCCACAACTACCTCTAACACAGACGCCTTCATACAATTACACAAACCCACAACTACCTCTAACACAGACACCTTCATACAATTACACAAACCCACACTACAAACCCACAACTACCTCTAACACAGACACCTTCATACAATTACACAAACCCACACTACAAATCCACAACTACCTCCAACACAGACACCTTCATACAATTCCACAAACCCACACTACAAATCCACAACTACCTCTAACACAGACACCTTCATACAATAACACAAACCCACACTACAAACCCACAACTACCTCTAACACAGACACCTTCATACAATTACACAAACCCACAACTACAAACCCACAACTACCTCTAACACAGACACCTTCATACAATAACACAAACCCACACTACAAACCCACAACTACCTCTAACACAGACACCTTCATACAATAACACAAACCCACAACTACCTCTAACACAGACGCCTTCATACAATTACACAAACCCACAACTACAAACCCACAACTACCTCTAACACAGACACCTTCATACAATAACACAAACCCACACTACAAACCCACAACTACCTCTAACACAGACACCTTCATACAATAACACAAACCCACAACTACCTCTAACACAGACGCCTTCATACAATTACACAAACCCACAACTACCTCTAACACAGACACCTTCATACAATTACACAAACCCACACTACAAACCCACAACTACCTCTAACACAGACACCTTCATACAATTCCACAAACCCACACTACAAACCCACAACTACCTCCAACACAGACACCTTCATACAATTACACAAAGCCACAACTACCTCTAACACAGACACCTTCATACAATTACACAAACCCACACTACACAACAACTACCTCTAACACAGACACCTTCATACAATTACACAAACCCACAACTACCTCTAACACAGACACCTTCATACAATTACACAAACCCACACACCAAACCCACAACTACCTCCAACACAGACACCTTCATACAATTACACAAAGCCACAACTACCTCTAACACAGACACCTTCATACAATTACACAAACCCACACTACACAACAACTACCTCTAACACAGACACCTTCATACAATTACACAAACACACAACTACAAATCCACAACTACCTCGAACACAGACATCTTCACACAATAACACAAACCCACAACTACCTCCAACACAGACACTTTCATACAATTACACAAAGCCACAACTACCTCAAACACAGACACCTTCATACAATTACACAAACCCACACTACAAATCCACAACTACCTCGAACACAGACATCTTCATACAATTACACGAACCCACAACGACAAACCCACAACTACCTCTAACACAGACACCTTCATACAATGACACAAACCCACAACGACAAACCCACAACTACCTCTGACACAGACATCTTCAAACAATGACACAAACCCACAACGACAAACCCACAACTACCTCTAACACAGACGCCTTCATACAATTACACAAACCCACAACTACCTCTAACACAGACACCTTCATACAATTACACAAACCCACACTACAAACCCACAACTACCTCAAACACAGACACCTTCATACAATTACACAAACCCACACTACAAATCCACAACTACCTCCAACACAGACACCTTCATACAATTCCACAAACCCACACTACAAATCCACAACTACCTCTAACACAGACACCTTCATACAATAACACAAACCCACACTACAAACCCACAACTACCTCTAACACAGACACCTTCATACAATTACACAAACCCACAACTACAAACCCACAACTACCTCTAACACAGACACCTTCATACAATAACACAAACCCACACTACAAACCCACAACTACCTCTAACACAGACACCTTCATACAATAACACAAATCCACAACTACCTCTAACACAGACATCTTCATATAATTGCACAAACCCACAACTACAAACACACAACTACCTCTAACACAGACAGCTTCATACAATTACACAAACCCACAACTACAAATCCACAACTACCTCGAACACAGACATCTTCATACAATTACACAAACCCACAACGACAAACCCACAACTACCTCCAACACAGACGCCTTCATACAATTACACAAACCCACAACTACCTCTAACACAGACACCTTCATACAATTACACAAACCCACACTACAAACCCACAACTACCTCTAACACAGACACCTTCATACAATTACACAAACCCACACTACAAATCCACAACTACCTCCAACACAGACACCTTTATACAATTCCACAAACCCACACTACAAATCCACAACAACCTCCAACACAGACACCTTCATACAATTACACAAACACACAAATACCTCCAACACAGACACCTTCATACAATTACACAAACCCACAACTACAAACCCACAACTACCTCTAACACAGACACCTTCATACAATTACACAAACCCACACTACAAACCCACAACTACCTCTAACACAGACACCTTCATACAATTCCACAAACCCACACTACAAACCCACAACTACCTCCAACACAGACACCTTCAAACAATTACACAAAGCCACAACTACCTCTAACACAGACACCTTCATACAATTACACAAACCCACACTACACAACAACTACCTCTAACACAGACACCTTCATACAATTACACAAACCCACAACTACCTCTAACACAGACACCTTCATACAATTACACAAACCCACACTACAAACCCACAACTACCTCCAACACAGACACCTTCATACAATTACACAAAGCCACAACTACCTCTAACACAGACACCTTCATACAATTACACAAACCCACACTACACAACAACTACCTCTAACACAGACACCTTCATACAATTACACGAACCCACAACTACAAACCCACAACTACCTCTGACACAGACATCTTCAAACAATGACACAAACCCACAACGACAAACCCACAACTATCTCTAACACAGACGCCTTCATACAATTACACAAACCCACAACTACCTCTAACACAGACACCTTCATACAATTACACAAACCCACACTACAAACCCACAACTACCTCTAACACAGA
Organism: Myxine glutinosa; assembly: GCF_964187855.1. Lineage (NCBI taxonomy): Eukaryota > Metazoa > Chordata > Myxini > Myxiniformes > Myxinidae > Myxine > Myxine glutinosa. Next base: position 13,595,524 of record NC_136263.1, read on the forward strand.
CACCTTCATACAATTACACAAACCCACACTACAAATCCACAACTACCTCCAACACAGACACCTTCATACAATTCCACAAACCCACACTACAAATCCACAACTACCTCTAACACAGACACCTTCATACAATAACACAAACCCACACTACAAACCCACAACTACCTCTAACACAGACACCTTCATACAATTACACAAACCCACAACTACAAACCCACAACTACCTCTAACACAGACACCTTCATACAATAACACAAACCCACACTACAAACCCACAACTACCTCTAACACAGACACCTTCATACAATAACACAAATCCACAACTACCTCTAACACAGACATCTTCATATAATTGCACAAACCCACAACTACAAACACACAACTACCTCTAACACAGACAGCTTCATACAATTACACAAACCCACAACTACAAATCCACAACTACCTCGAACACAGACATCTTCATACAATTACACAAACCCACAACGACAAACCCACAACTACCTCCAACACAGACGCCTTCATACAATTACACAAACCCACAACTACCTCTAACACAGACACCTTCATACAATTACACAAACCCACACTACAAACCCACAACTACCTCTAACACAGACACCTTCATACAATTACACAAACCCACACTACAAATCCACAACTACCTCCAACACAGACACCTTCATACAATTCCACAAACCCACACTACAAATCCACAACAACCTCCAACACAGACACCTTCATACAATTACACAAACACACAAATACCTCCAACACAGACACCTTCATACAATTACACAAACCCACAACTACAAACCCACAACTACCTCTAACACAGACACCTTCATACAATTACACAAACCCACACTACAAACCCACAACTACCTCTAACACAGACACCTTCATACAATTCCACAAACCCACACTACAAACCCACAACTACCTCCAACACAGACACCTTCATACAATTACACAAAGCCACAACTACCTCTAACACAGACACCTTCATACAATTACACAAACCCACACTACACAACAACTACCTCTAACACAGACACCTTCATACAATTACACAAACCCACACTACAAATCCACAACTACCTCCAACACAGACACCTTCATACAATTACACAAACCCACAACTACAAACCCACAACTACCTCCAACACAGACACCTTCATACAATTACACAAACCCACACCACAAAACCACAACTACCTCTAACATAGACATCTTCATACAATTACACAAACCCACACTACAAATCCACAACTAACTCTAACACAGACATCTTCATACAACTACACAAATCCACAACTACCTCTAACACAGACATCTTCATACAATTACACAAACATCTTCATACAATTACACAAACCCACACGACAAACCCACAACTACCTCGAACACAGACATCTTCATATAATTACACAAACCCACAACTACCTCCAACACAGACATCTTCATACAATTACACAAACCCACAACTACCTCTAACACAGACACCTTCATACAATAACACAAACCCACAACTACCGCTAACACAGACATCTTCATATATTTACACAAACCCGCAACTACAAATCCACAACTACCTCTAACACAGACATCTTCATACAATTACACAAACCCACAATACAAACCCACAACTACCTCTAACACAGACACCTTCATACAATTACACAAACCCACACTACACAACAACTACCTCTAACACAGACACCTTCATACAATTACACAAACCCACACTACAAATCCACAACTACCTCTAACACAGACAGCTTCATACAATTACACAAACCCACACTACAAATCGATGACTACCTCTAACACAGACATCTTCATACAATTACACAAACCCACAACTACAAACCCACAACTACCTCCCACAGGGACACCTTCATACAATTACACAAACCCACAACTACAAACCCACAACTACCTCGAACACAGACAGCTTCATACAATTACACAAACCCACACGACAAAACCACAACTACCTCTAACACAAACATCTTCATACAATTACATAAACCCACACTAAACAACTACCTCGAACACAGACACCGTCATACAATTACACAAACCCACACTACAAATCCACAACTACCTCTGACACAGACATCTTCATACAATTACACAAACACACAACTACCTCTAACACAGACACCTTCCAACAATAACACAAACCCACACTACAAATCCACAACTACCTCTAACACAGACATCTTCAAACATTTACACAAACCCACACTACAAAACCACAACTACCTCTAACACAGACATCTTCATGCAATAACACAAACCCACACTACAAATCCACAACTACCTCTAACACAGACATCTTCATACAATTACACCAACCCACACTACAAACCCAGAACTACCTCTAACACACAGACATCTTCATACAACAACACAAACCCACAACTACAAATCCACAACTACCTCGAACACAGACATCTTCATACAATAACACAAACCCACACTACAAACCCACAACTACCTCTAACACAGACACCTTCATACAATTACACAAACCCACAACTACAAACCCACAACTACCTCTCACACAGACACCTTCATACAATTACACAAACCCACAACTACCTCTAACACAGACACCTTCATACAATTACACAAACCCACACTACAAACCCACAACTACCTCTAACACAGACACCTTCATACAATTACACAAACCCACACTACAAATCCACAACTACCTCCAACACAGACACCTTCATACAATTCCACAAACCCACACTACAAATCCACAACAACCTCCAACACAGACACCTTCATACAATTACACAAACACACAAATACCTCCAACACAGACACCTTCATACAATTACACAAACCCACAACTACAAACCCACAACTACCTCTAACACAGACACCTTCATACAATTACACAAACCCACACTACAAACCCACAACTACCTCTAACACAGACACCTTCATACAATTCCACAAACCCACACTACAAACCCACAACTACCTCCAACACAGACACCTTCATACAATTACACAAAGCCACAACTACCTCTAACACAGACACCTTCATACAATTACACAAACCCACACTACACAACAACTACCTCTAACACAGACACCTTCATACAATTACACAAACCCACAACTACCTCTAACACAGACACCTTCATACAATTACACAAACCCACACTACAAACCCACAACTACCTCCAACACAGACACCTTCATACAATTACACAAAGCCACAACTACCTCTAACACAGACACCTTCATACAATTACACAAACCCACACTACACAACAACTACCTCTAACACAGACACCTTCATACAATTACACAAACCCACACTACAAATCCACAACTACCTCCAACACAGACACCTTCATACAATTACACAAACCCACAACTACAAACCCACAACTACCTCCAACACAGACACCTTCATACAATTACACAAACCCACACCACAAAACCACAACTACCTCTAACATAGACATCTTCATACAATTACACAAACCCACACTACAAATCCACAACTAACTCTAACACAGACATCTTCATACAACTACACAAATCCACAACTACCTCTAACACAGACATCTTCATACAATTACACAAACATCTTCATACAATTACACAAACCCACACGACAAACCCACAACTACCTCGAACACAGACATCTTCATATAATTACACAAACCCACAACTACCTCCAACACAGACATCTTCATACAATTACACAAACCCACAACTACCTCTAACACAGACACCTTCATACAATAACACAAACCCACAACTACCGCTAACACAGACATCTTCATATATTTACACAAACCCGCAACTACAAATCCACAACTACCTCTAACACAGACATCTTCATACAATTACACAAACCCACAATACAAACCCACAACTACCTCTAACACAGACACCTTCATACAATTACACAAACCCACACTACACAACAACTACCTCTAACACAGACACCTTCATACAATTACACAAACCCACACTACAAATCCACAACTACCTCTAACACAGACAGCTTCATACAATTACACAAACCCACACTACAAATCGATGACTACCTCTAACACAGACATCTTCATACAATTACACAAACCCACAACTACAAACCCACAACTACAAACCCACAACTACCTCCCACAGGGACACCTTCATACAATTATACAAACCCACAACTACCTCGAACACAGACAGCTTCATACAATGACACAAACCCACACGACAAAACCACAACTACCTCTAACACAAACATCTTCATACAATTACATAAACCCACACTAAACAACTACCTCGAACACAGACACCTTCATACAATTACACAAACCCACACTACAAATCCACAACTACCTCTGACACAGACATCTTCATACAATTACACAAACACACAACTACCTCTAACACAGACACCTTCCAACAATAACACAAACCCACACTACAAATCCACAACTACCTCTAACACAGACATCTTCAAACATTTACACAAACCCACACTACAAAACCACAACTACCTCTAACACAGACATCTTCATGCAATAACACAAACCCACACTACAAATCCACAACTACCTCTAACACAGACATCTTCATACAATTACACCAACCCACACTACAAACCCAGAACTACCTCTAACACACAGACATCTTCATACAACAACACAAACCCACAACTACAAATCCACAACTACCTCGAACACAGACATCTTCATACAATAACACAAACCCACACTACAAACCCACAACTACCTCTAACACAGACACCTTCGTACAATTACACAAACCCACAACTACAAACCCACAACTACCTCTCACACAGACACCTTCATACAATTACACAAACCCACAACTACCTCTAACACAGACATCTTCATACAATTACACAAACCCACAACTACAAACCCACAAATACCTCTTACACAGACATCTTCGTACAATTACACAAACCCACAACTACAAACCCACAACTACCTCCAAAACAGACATCTTCATACAATTACACAAACCCACAACTACAAATTCACAACTACCTCCAACACAGACATCTTCATACAATTACACAAACCCACAACTACAAATCCACAACTACCTCTAACACAGACACCTTCATACAATTACACAAACCCACAACTACCTCTAACACAGACACCTTCATACAATTACACAAACCCACACTACAAACCCACAACTACCTCTAACACAGACACCTTCATACAATTACACAAACCCACACTACAAATCCACAACTACCTCCAACACAGACACCTTCATACAATTCCACAAACCCACACTACAAATCCACAACAACCTCCAACACAGACACCTTCATACAATTACACAAACACACAAATACCTCCAACACAGACACCTTCATACAATTACACAAACCCACAACTACAAACCCACAACTACCTCTAACACAGACACCTTCATACAATTACACAAACCCACACTACAAACCCACAACTACCTCTAACACAGACACCTTCATACAATTCCACAAACCCACACTACAAACCCACAACTACCTCCAACACAGACACCTTCATACAATTACACAAAGCCACAACTACCTCTAACACAGACACCTTCATACAATTACACAAACCCACACTACACAACAACTACCTCTAACACAGACACCTTCATACAATTACACAAACCCACACTACAAATCCACAACTACCTCCAACACAGACACCTTCATACAATTACACAAACCCACAACTACAAACCCACAACTACCTCCAACACAGACACCTTCATACAATTACACAAACCCACACCACAAAACCACAACTACCTCTAACATAGACATCTTCATACAATTACACAAACCCACACTACAAATCCACAACTAACTCTAACACAGACATCTTCATACAACTACACAAATCCACAACTACCTCTAACACAGACATCTTCATACAATTACACAAACATCTTCATACAATTACACAAACCCACACGACAAACCCACAACTACCTCGAACACAGACATCTTCATATAATTACACAAACCCACAACTACCTCCAACACAGACATCTTCATACAATTACACAAACCCACAACTACCTCTAACACAGACACCTTCATACAATAACACAAACCCACAACTACCGCTAACACAGACATCTTCATATATTTACACAAACCCGCAACTACAAATCCACAACTACCTCTAACACAGACATCTTCATACAATTACACAAACCCACAATACAAACCCACAACTACCTCTAACACAGACACCTTCATACAATTACACAAACCCACACTACACAACAACTACCTCTAACACAGACACCTTCATACAATTACACAAACCCACACTACAAATCCACAACTACCTCTAACACAGACAGCTTCATACAATTACACAAACCCACACTACAAATCGATGACTACCTCTAACACAGACATCTTCATACAATTACACAAACCCACAACTACAAACCCACAACTACCTCCCACAGGGACACCTTCATACAATTACACAAACCCACAACTACAAACCCACAACTACCTCGAACACAGACAGCTTCATACAATTACACAAACCCACACGACAAAACCACAACTACCTCTAACACAAACATCTTCATACAATTACATAAACCCACACTAAACAACTACCTCGAACACAGACACCGTCATACAATTACACAAACCCACACTACAAATCCACAACTACCTCTGACACAGACATCTTCATACAATTACACAAACACACAACTACCTCTAACACAGACACCTTCCAACAATAACACAAACCCACACTACAAATCCACAACTACCTCTAACACAGACATCTTCAAACATTTACACAAACCCACACTACAAAACCACAACTACCTCTAACACAGACATCTTCATGCAATAACACAAACCCACACTACAAATCCACAACTACCTCTAACACAGACATCTTCATACAATTACACCAACCCACACTACAAACCCAGAACTACCTCTAACACACAGACATCTTCATACAACAACACAAACCCACAACTACAAATCCACAACTACCTCGAACACAGACATCTTCATACAATAACACAAACCCACACTACAAACCCACAACTACCTCTAACACAGACACCTTCATACAATTACACAAACCCACAACTACAAACCCACAACTACCTCTCACACAGACACCTTCATACAATTACACAAACCCACAACTACCTCTAACACAGACACCTTCATACAATTACACAAACCCACACTACAAACCCACAACTACCTCTAACACAGACACCTTCATACAATTACACAAACCCACACTACAAATCCACAACTACCTCCAACACAGACACCTTCATACAATTCCACAAACCCACACTACAAATCCACAACAACCTCCAACACAGACACCTTCATACAATTACACAAACACACAAATACCTCCAACACAGACACCTTCATACAATTACACAAACCCACAACTACAAACCCACAACTACCTCTAACACAGACACCTTCATACAATTACACAAACCCACACTACAAACCCACAACTACCTCTAACACAGACACCTTCATACAATTCCACAAACCCACACTACAAACCCACAACTACCTCCAACACAGACACCTTCATACAATTACACAAAGCCACAACTACCTCTAACACAGACACCTTCATACAATTACACAAACCCACACTACACAACAACTACCTCTAACACAGACACCTTCATACAATTACACAAACCCACAACTACCTCTAACACAGACACCTTCATACAATTACACAAACCCACACTACAAACCCACAACTACCTCCAACACAGACACCTTCATACAATTACACAAAGCCACAACTACCTCTAACACAGACACCTTCATACAATTACACAAACCCACACTACACAACAACTACCTCTAACACAGACACCTTCATACAATTACACAAACCCACACTACAAATCCACAACTACCTCCAACACAGACACCTTCATACAATTACACAAACCCACAACTACAAACCCACAACTACCTCCAACACAGACACCTTCATACAATTACACAAACCCACACCACAAAACCACAACTACCTCTAACATAGACATCTTCATACAATTACACAAACCCACACTACAAATCCACAACTAACTCTAACACAGACATCTTCATACAACTACACAAATCCACAACTACCTCTAACACAGACATCTTCATACAATTACACAAACATCTTCATACAATTACACAAACCCACACGACAAACCCACAACTACCTCGAACACAGACATCTTCATATAATTACACAAACCCACAACTACCTCCAACACAGACATCTTCATACAATTACACAAACCCACAACTACCTCTAACACAGACACCTTCATACAATAACACAAACCCACAACTACCGCTAACACAGACATCTTCATATATTTACACAAACCCGCAACTACAAATCCACAACTACCTCTAACACAGACATCTTCATACAATTACACAAACCCACAATACAAACCCACAACTACCTCTAACACAGACACCTTCATACAATTACACAAACCCACACTACACAACAACTACCTCTAACACAGACACCTTCATACAATTACACAAACCCACACTACAAATCCACAACTACCTCTAACACAGACAGCTTCATACAATTACACAAACCCACACTACAAATCGATGACTACCTCTAACACAGACATCTTCATACAATTACACAAACCCACAACTACAAACCCACAACTACAAACCCACAACTACCTCCCACAGGGACACCTTCATACAATTATACAAACCCACAACTACCTCGAACACAGACAGCTTCATACAATGACACAAACCCACACGACAAAACCACAACTACCTCTAACACAAACATCTTCATACAATTACATAAACCCACACTAAACAACTACCTCGAACACAGACACCTTCATACAATTACACAAACCCACACTACAAATCCACAACTACCTCTGACACAGACATCTTCATACAATTACACAAACACACAACTACCTCTAACACAGACACCTTCCAACAATAACACAAACCCACACTACAAATCCACAACTACCTCTAACACAGACATCTTCAAACATTTACACAAACCCACACTACAAAACCACAACTACCTCTAACACAGACATCTTCATGCAATAACACAAACCCACACTACAAATCCACAACTACCTCTAACACAGACATCTTCATACAATTACACCAACCCACACTACAAACCCAGAACTACCTCTAACACACAGACATCTTCATACAACAACACAAACCCACAACTACAAATCCACAACTACCTCGAACACAGACATCTTCATACAATAACACAAACCCACACTACAAACCCACAACTACCTCTAACACAGACACCTTCGTACAATTACACAAACCCACAACTACAAACCCACAACTACCTCTCACACAGACACCTTCATACAATTACACAAACCCACAACTACCTCTAACACAGACATCTTCATACAATTACACAAACCCACAACTACAAACCCACAAATACCTCTTACACAGACATCTTCGTACAATTACACAAACCCACAACTACAAACCCACAACTACCTCCAAAACAGACATCTTCATACAATTACACAAACCCACAACTACAAATTCACAACTACCTCCAACACAGACATCTTCATACAATTACACAAACCCACAACTACAAATCCACAACTACCTCTAACACAGACACCTTCATACAATTACACAAACCCACAACTACAAATCCACAACTACCTCTAACACAGAAACCTTCATAAAATTACACAAACCCACTATAAATCCACAACTACCTCTAACACAGACAGCTTCATACACAAACCCACACTACAAATCCACAACTAACTCTCACACAGACATCTTCATCCAATTACACAAACCCACAACTACAAACCCACAACTACCTCCCACAGGGACACCTTCATACAATTACACAAACCCACAACTACAAACCCACAACTACCTCGAACACAGACAGCTTCATACAATTACACAAACCCACACTACAAATCGATGACTACCTCTAACACAGACACCTTCATACAATAACACAAACCCACAACTACCTCTAACACAGACATCTTCATATAATTACACAAACCCACACAACAAACCCACAACTACCTCTAACACAGACAGCTTCATACAATTACACAAACCCACATGACAAACCCACAACTACCTCTAACACAGACACCTTCATACAATAACACAAACCCACAACTACCTCTAACACAGACACCTTCATACAATTCCACAAACCTACAACTACAAACCCACAACTACCTCTAACACAGACACCTTCATACAATTACACAAACCCACACTACAAACCCACAACTACCTCTAACACAGACACCTTCATACAATTCCACAAACCCACACTACAAACCCACAACTACCTCCAACACAGACACCTTCATACAATTACACAAAGCCACAACTACCTCTAACACAGACACCTTCATACAATTACACAAACCCACACTACACAACAACTACCTCGAACACAGACACCTTCATACAATTACACAAACCCACAACTACCTCTAACACAGACACCTTCATACAATTACACAAACCCACACACCAAACCCACAACTACCTCCAACACAGACACCTTCATACAATTACACAAAGCCACAACTACCTCTAACACAGACACCTTCATACAATTACACAAACCCACACTACACAACAACTACCTCTAACACAGACACCTTCATACAATTACACAAACACACAACTACAAATCCACAACTACCTCGAACACAGACATCTTCACACAATAACACAAACCCACAACTACCTCCAACACAGACACTTTCATACAATTACACAAAGCCACAACTACCTCAAACACAGACACCTTCATACAATTACACAAACCCACACTACAAATCCACAACTACCTCGAACACAGACATCTTCATACAATTACACGAACCCACAACGACAAACCCACAACTACCTCTAACACAGACACCTTCATACAATGACACAAACCCACAACTACAAACCCACAACTACCTCTGACACAGACATCTTCAAACAATGACACAAACCCACAACGACAAACCCACAACTACCTCTAACACAGACGCCTTCATACAATTACACAAACCCACAACTACCTCTAACACAGACACCTTCATACAATTACACAAACCCACACTACAAACCCACAACTACCTCTAACACAGACACCTTCATACAATTACACAAACCCACACTACAAATCCACAACTACCTCCAACACAGACACCTTCATACAATTCCACAAACCCACACTACAAATCCACAACTACCTCTAACACAGACACCTTCATACAATAACACAAACCCACACTACAAACCCACAACTACCTCTAACACAAACACCTTCATACAATTACACAAACCCACAACTACAAACCCACAACTACCTCTAACACAGACACCTTCATACAATAACACAAACCCACACTACAAACCCACAACTACCTCTAACACAGACACCTTCATACAATAACACAAATCCACAACTACCTCTAACACAGACATCTTCATATAATTGCACAAACCCACAACTACAAACACACAACTACCTCTAACACAGACAGCTTCATACAATTACACAAACCCACAACTACAAATCCACAACTACCTCGAACACAGACATCTTCATACAATTACACAAACCCACAACGACAAACCCACAACTACCTCCAACACAGACGCCTTCATACAATTACACAAACCCACAACTACCTCTAACACAGACACTTTCATACAATTACACAAACCCACACTACAAACCCACAACTACCTCTAACACAGACACCTTCATACAATTACACAAACCCACACTACAAATCCACAACTACCTCCAACACAGACACCTTCATACAATTCCACAAACCCACACTACAAATCCACAACTACCTCCAACACAGACACCTTCATACAATTACACAAACACACAAATACCTCCAACACAGACACCTTCATACAATTACACAAACCCACAACTACAAACCCACAACTACAAACCCACAACTACCTCCCACAGGGACACCTTCATACAATTACACAAACCCACAACTACAAACCCACAACTACCTCGAACACAGACAGCTTCATACAATTACACAAACCCACACTACAAATCGATGACTACCTCTAGCACAGACATCTTCATACAACTACACAAACCCACACGACAAAATCACAACTACCTCTAACACAGACATCTTCATACAATTACACAAACCCACACGACAAAACCACAACTACCTCTAACACAAACATCTTCATACAATTACACAAACCCACACTACAAACCCACAACTACCTCCAACACAGACACCTTCATACAATTACACAAACCCACACCACAAAACCACAACTACCTCTAACATAGACATCTTCATACAATTACACAAACCCACACTACAAACCCACAACTACCTCTAACACAGACACCTTCATACAACTACACAAACCCACAACTACAAATCCACAACTAACTCTAACACAGACATCTTCATACAACTACACAAACCCACAACTACAAATCCACAACTACCTCTAACACAGACATCTTCATACAATTACACAAACATCTTCATACAATTACACAAACCCACACGACAAACCCACAACTACCTCGAACACAGACAGCTTCATATAATTACACAAACCCACACTACAAACCCACAACTACCTCCAACACAGACACCTTCATACAATAACACAAACCCACAACTACCGCTAACACAGACACCTTCATACAACTACACAAACCCACAACTACAAATCCACAACTACCTCTAACACAGACATCTTCATACAATAACACAAACCCACAACTACCTCCAACACAGCCATCTTCATACAATTACACAAACCCACACGACAAACCCACAACTCCCTCTCACACAGACACCTTCATACAATAACACAAACCCACAACTACCTCTAACACAGACATCTTCATATAATTACACAAACCCACACAACAAACCCACAACTACCTCTAACACAGACATCTTCATACAATTACACAAACCCACATGACAAACCCACAACTACCTCTAACACAGACACCTTCATACAATAACACAAACCCACAACTACCCCTAACACAGACATCTTCATATAATTACACAAACCCACAACTACAAACCCACAACAACCTCTAACACAGACACCTTCATACAATTACACAAACCCACATTACAAACCCACAAATACCTCTAACACAGACACCTTCATACAATAACACAAACCCACAACTACAAACCCACAACTACCTCTAACACAGACACCTTCATACAATTACACAAACCCACATTACAAACCCACAACTACCTCTAACACAGACACCTTCATACAATAACACAAACCCACAACTACAAACCCACAACTACCTCTAACACAGACACCTTCATACAACTACACAAACCCACAACTACAAACCCACAAATACCTCGAACACAGACATCTTCATACAATTGCACAAACCCACAACTACAAACCCACAAATACCTCTAACACAGACACCTTCATACAATTACACAAACCCACAACTACAAACCCACAAATACCTCGAACACAGACACCTTCATACAATTACACAAACCCACAACTACCTCTAACACAGACACCTTCATACAATTACACAAACCCACAACTACAAACCCACAAATACCTCTTACACAGACATCTTCGTACAATTACACAAACCCACAACTACAAACCCACAAATACCTCTTACACAGACATCTTCATACAATTACACAAACCCACAACTACAAATTCACAACTACCTCCAACACAGACATCTTCATACAATTACACAAACCCACAACTACAAATCCACAACTACCTCTAACATAGACACCTTCATACAATTACACAAACCCACAACTACAAATCCACAACTACCTCTAACACAGAAACCTTCATAAAATTACACAAACCCACTATAAATCCACAACTACCTCGAACACAGACAGCTTCATCCAATTACACAAACCCACAACTACAAACCCACAACTACCTCCCACAGGGACACCTTCATACAATTACACAAACCCACAACTACAAACCCACAACTACCTCGAACACAGACAGCTTCATACAATTACACAAACCCACACGACAAAACCACAACTACCTCTAACACAAACATCTTCATACAATTACACAAACCCACACTACAAATCCACAACTACCTCTAACACAGACACCTTCATACAATTACACAAACCCACACTAAACAACTACCTCGAACACAGACACCTTCATACAATTACACAAACCCACACTACAAATCCACAACTACCTCTGACACAGACATCTTCATACAATTACACAACCCCACACTACAAATCCACAACTACCTCTAACACAGACATCTTCAAACATTTACACGAACCCACACTACAAAACCACAACTACCTCTAACACAGACATCTTCATGCAATAACACAAACCCACACTACAAATCCACAACTACCTCTAACACAGACATCTTCATACAATTACACCAACCCACACTACAAACCCACAACTACCTCTAACACACAGACATCTTCATACAACAACACAAACCCACAACTACAAATCCACAACTACCTCGAACACAGACATCTTCATACAATAACACAAACCCACACTACAAACCCACAACTACCTCTAACACAGACACCTTCATACAATTACACAAACCCACAACTACAAACCCACAACTACCTCTCACACAGACACCTTCATACAATTACACAAACCCACAACTACCTCTAACACAGACATCTTCATACAATTACACAAACCCACAACTACAAACCCACAACTACCTCTCACACAGACACCTTCATACAATTACACAAACCCACAACTACCTCTCACACAGACACCTTCATACAATTACACAAACCCACAACTACCTCTAACACAGACATCTTCATACAATTACACAAACCCACACTACAAAACCACAACTACCTCTAACACAGACATCTTCATGCAATAACACAAACCCACACTACAAATCCACAACTACCTCTAACACAGACATCTTCATACAATTACACCAACCCACACTACAAACCCACAACTACCTCTAACACACAGACACCTTCATACAATTACACAAACCCACAACTACAAATCTACAACTACTTCTAACACAGACACCTTCATACAATTACACAAACCCACAACTACCTCTAACACAGACATCTTCATACAATTACACAAATCCACAACTACCTCTAACACAGACATCTTCATATAATTGCACAAACCCACAACTACAAATACCCAACTCCCTCTAACACAGACACCTTCATACAACTACACAAACCCACAACTACAAATCCACAACTACTTCGAACACAGACATCTTCATACAATAACACAAACCCACAACTACCTCCAACACAGCCATCTTCATACAATCACACAAACATCTTCATACAATTACACAAACCCACACGACAAACCCACAACTCCCTCTAACACAGACACCTTCATACAATAACACAAACCCACAACTACAAACCCACAACTACCTCCCACAGGGACACCTTCATACAATTATACAAACCCACAACTACCTCGAACACAGACAGCTTCATACAATGACACAAACCCACACGACAAAACCACAACTACCTCTAACACAAACATCTTCATACAATTACATAAACCCACACTAAACAACTACCTCGAACACAGACACCTTCATACAATTACACAAACCCACACTACAAATCCACAACTACCTCTGACACAGACATCTTCATACAATTACACAAACACACAACTACCTCTAACACAGACACCTTCCAACAATAACACAAACCCACACTACAAATCCACAACTACCTCTAACACAGACATCTTCAAACATTTACACAAACCCACACTACAAAACCACAACTACCTCTAACACAGACATCTTCATGCAATAACACAAACCCACACTACAAATCCACAACTACCTCTAACACAGACATCTTCATACAATTACACCAACCCACACTACAAACCCAGAACTACCTCTAACACACAGACATCTTCATACAACAACACAAACCCACAACTACAAATCCACAACTACCTCGAACACAGACATCTTCATACAATAACACAAACCCACACTACAAACCCACAACTACCTCTAACACAGACACCTTCGTACAATTACACAAACCCACAACTACAAACCCACAACTACCTCTCACACAGACACCTTCATACAATTACACAAACCCACAACTACCTCTAACACAGACATCTTCATACAATTACACAAACCCACAACTACAAACCCACAAATACCTCTTACACAGACATCTTCGTACAATTACACAAACCCACAACTACAAACCCACAACTACCTCCAAAACAGACATCTTCATACAATTACACAAACCCACAACTACAAATTCACAACTACCTCCAACACAGACATCTTCATACAATTACACAAACCCACAACTACAAATCCACAACTACCTCTAACACAGACACCTTCATACAATTACACAAACCCACAACTACAAATCCACAACTACCTCTAACACAGAAACCTTCATAAAATTACACAAACCCACTATAAATCCACAACTACCTCTAACACAGACAGCTTCATACACAAACCCACACTACAAATCCACAACTAACTCTCACACAGACATCTTCATCCAATTACACAAACCCACAACTACAAACCCACAACTACCTCCCACAGGGACACCTTCATACAATTACACAAACCCACAACTACAAACCCACAACTACCTCGAACACAGACAGCTTCATACAATTACACAAACCCACACTACAAATCGATGACTACCTCTAACACAGACATCTTCATACAATTACACAAACCCACAACTACCTCTAACACAGACATCTTCATACAATTACACAAATCCACAACTACCTCTAACACAGACATCTTCATATAATTGCACAAACCCACAACTACAAATACCCAACTACCTCTAACAGACACCTTCATACAACTACACAAACCCACAACTACAAATCCACAACTACTTCGAACACAGACATCTTCATACAATAACACAAACCCACAACTACCTCCAACACAGCCATCTTCATACAATCACACAAACATCTTCATACAATTACACAAACCCACACGACAAACCCACAACTCCCTCTAACACAGACACCTTCATACAATAACACAAACCCACAACTACCTCTAACACAGACATCTTCATATAATTACACAAACCCACACAACAAACCCACAACTACCTCTAACACAGACAGCTTCATACAATTACACAAACCCACATGACAAACCCACAACTACCTCTAACACAGACACCTTCATACAATAACACAAACCCACAACTACCTCTAACACAGACACCTTCATACAATTCCACAAACCCACAACTACAAACCCACAACTACCTCTAACACAGACACCTTCATACAATTACACAAACCCACACTACAAACCCACAACTACCTCTAACACAGACACCTTCATACAATTCCACAAACCCACACTACAAACCCACAACTACCTCCAACACAGACACCTTCATACAATTACACAAAGCCACAACTACCTCTAACACAGACACCTTCATACAATTACACAAACCCACACTACACAACAACTACCTCTAACACAGACACCTTCATACAATTACACAAACCCACAACTACCTCTAACACAGACACCTTCATACAATTACACAAACCCACACACCAAACCCACAACTACCTCCAACACAGACACCTTCATACAATTACACAAAGCCACAACTACCTCTAACACAGACACCTTCATACAATTACACAAACCCACACTACACAACAACTACCTCTAACACAGACACCTTCATACAATTACACAAACACACAACTACAAATCCACAACTACCTCGAACACAGACATCTTCACACAATAACACAAACCCACAACTACCTCCAACACAGACACTTTCATACAATTACACAAAGCCACAACTACCTCAAACACAGACACCTTCATACAATTACACAAACCCACACTACAAATCCACAACTACCTCGAACACAGACATCTTCATACAATTACACGAACCCACAACGACAAACCCACAACTACCTCTAACACAGACACCTTCATACAATGACACAAACCCACAACTACAAACCCACAACTACCTCTGACACAGACATCTTCAAACAATGACACAAACCCACAACGACAAACCCACAACTACCTCTAACACAGACGCCTTCATACAATTACACAAACCCACAACTACCTCTAACACAGACACCTTCATACAATTACACAAACCCACACTACAAACCCACAACTACCTCTAACACAGACACCTTCATACAATTACACAAACCCACACTACAAATCCACAACTACCTCCAACACAGACACCTTCATACAATTCCACAAACCCACACTACAAATCCACAACTACCTCTAACACAGACACCTTCATACAATAACACAAACCCACACTACAAACCCACAACTACCTCTAACACAGACACCTTCATACAATTACACAAACCCACAACTACAAACCCACAACTACCTCTAACACAGACACCTTCATACAATAACACAAACCCACACTACAAACCCACAACTACCTCTAACACAGACACCTTCATACAATAACACAAATCCACAACTACCTCTAACACAGACATCTTCATATAATTGCACAAACCCACAACTACAAACACACAACTACCTCTAACACAGACAGCTTCATACAATTACACAAACCCACAACTACAAATCCACAACTACCTCGAACACAGACATCTTCATACAATTACACAAACCCACAACGACAAACCCACAACTACCTCCAACACAGACGCCTTCATACAATTACACAAACCCACAACTACCTCTAACACAGACACTTTCATACAATTACACAAACCCACACTACAAACCCACAACTACCTCTAACACAGACACCTTCATACAATTACACAAACCCACACTACAAATCCACAACTACCTCCAACACAGACACCTTCATACAATTCCACAAACCCACACTACAAATCCACAACTACCTCCAACACAGACACCTTCATACAATTACACAAACACACAAATACCTCCAACACAGACACCTTCATACAATTACACAAACCCACAACTACAAACCCACAACTACAAACCCACAACTACCTCCCACAGGGACACCTTCATACAATTACACAAACCCACAACTACAAACCCACAACTACCTCGAACACAGACAGCTTCATACAATTACACAAACCCACACTACAAATCGATGACTACCTCTAGCACAGACATCTTCATACAACTACACAAACCCACACGACAAAATCACAACTACCTCTAACACAGACATCTTCATACAATTACACAAACCCACACGACAAAACCACAACTACCTCTAACACAAACATCTTCATACAATTACACAAACCCACACTACAAACCCACAACTACCTCCAACACAGACACCTTCATACAATTACACAAACCCACACCACAAAACCACAACTACCTCTAACACAAACATCTTCATACAATTACACAAACCCACACTACAAACCCACAACTACCTCTAACACAGACACCTTCATACAACTACACAAACCCACAACTACAAATCCACAACTAACTCTAACACAGACATCTTCATACAACTACACAAACCCACAACTACAAATCCACAACTACCTCTAACACAGACATCTTCATACAATTACACAAACATCTTCATACAATTACACAAACCCACACGACAAACCCACAACTACCTCGAACACAGACAGCTTCATATAATTACACAAACCCACACTACAAACCCACAACTACCTCCAACACAGACACCTTCATACAATAACACAAACCCACAACTACCGCTAACACAGACACCTTCATACAACTACACAAACCCACAACTACAAATCCACAACTACCTCTAACACAGAC
Organism: Myxine glutinosa; assembly: GCF_964187855.1. Lineage (NCBI taxonomy): Eukaryota > Metazoa > Chordata > Myxini > Myxiniformes > Myxinidae > Myxine > Myxine glutinosa. Next base: position 13,615,542 of record NC_136263.1, read on the forward strand.
ATCTTCATACAATAACACAAACCCACAACTACCTCCAACACAGCCATCTTCATACAATTACACAAACCCACACGACAAACCCACAACTCCCTCTCACACAGACACCTTCATACAATAACACAAACCCACAACTACCTCTAACACAGACATCTTCATATAATTACACAAACCCACACAACAAACCCACAACTACCTCTAACACAGACATCTTCATACAATTACACAAACCCACATGACAAACCCACAACTACCTCTAACACAGACACCTTCATACAATAACACAAACCCACAACTACCTCTAACACAGACATCTTCATATAATTACACAAACCCACAACTACAAACCCACAACAACCTCTAACACAGACACCTTCATACAATTACACAAACCCACATTACAAACCCACAAATACCTCTAACACAGACACCTTCATACAATAACACAAACCCACAACTACAAACCCACAACTACCTCTAACACAGACACCTTCATACAATTACACAAACCCACAACTACAAACCCACAACTACCTCTAACACAGACACCTTCATACAATAACACAAACCCACACTACAAACCCACAACTACCTCTAACACAGACACCTTCATACAATAACACAAATCCACAACTACCTCTAACACAGACATCTTCATATAATTGCACAAACCCACAACTACAAACACACAACTACCTCTAACACAGACAGCTTCATACAATTACACAAACCCACAACTACAAATCCACAACTACCTCGAACACAGACATCTTCATACAATTACACAAACCCACAACGACAAACCCACAACTACCTCCAACACAGACGCCTTCATACAATTACACAAACCCACAACTACCTCTAACACAGACACTTTCATACAATTACACAAACCCACACTACAAACCCACAACTACCTCTAACACAGACACCTTCATACAATTACACAAACCCACACTACAAATCCACAACTACCTCCAACACAGACACCTTCATACAATTCCACAAACCCACACTACAAATCCACAACTACCTCCAACACAGACACCTTCATACAATTACACAAACACACAAATACCTCCAACACAGACACCTTCATACAATTACACAAACCCACAACTACAAACCCACAACTACAAACCCACAACTACCTCCCACAGGGACACCTTCATACAATTACACAAACCCACAACTACAAACCCACAACTACCTCGAACACAGACAGCTTCATACAATTACACAAACCCACACTACAAATCGATGACTACCTCTAGCACAGACATCTTCATACAACTACACAAACCCACACGACAAAATCACAACTACCTCTAACACAGACATCTTCATACAATTACACAAACCCACACGACAAAACCACAACTACCTCTAACACAAACATCTTCATACAATTACACAAACCCACACTACAAACCCACAACTACCTCCAACACAGACACCTTCATACAATTACACAAACCCACACCACAAAACCACAACTACCTCTAACATAGACATCTTCATACAATTACACAAACCCACACTACAAACCCACAACTACCTCTAACACAGACACCTTCATACAACTACACAAACCCACAACTACAAATCCACAACTAACTCTAACACAGACATCTTCATACAACTACACAAACCCACAACTACAAATCCACAACTACCTCTAACACAGACATCTTCATACAATTACACAAACATCTTCATACAATTACACAAACCCACACGACAAACCCACAACTACCTCGAACACAGACAGCTTCATATAATTACACAAACCCACACTACAAACCCACAACTACCTCCAACACAGACACCTTCATACAATAACACAAACCCACAACTACCGCTAACACAGACACCTTCATACAACTACACAAACCCACAACTACAAATCCACAACTACCTCTAACACAGACATCTTCATACAATAACACAAACCCACAACTACCTCCAACACAGCCATCTTCATACAATTACACAAACCCACACGACAAACCCACAACTCCCTCTCACACAGACACCTTCATACAATAACACAAACCCACAACTACCTCTAACACAGACATCTTCATATAATTACACAAACCCACACAACAAACCCACAACTACCTCTAACACAGACATCTTCATACAATTACACAAACCCACATGACAAACCCACAACTACCTCTAACACAGACACCTTCATACAATAACACAAACCCACAACTACCTCTAACACAGACATCTTCATATAATTACACAAACCCACAACTACAAACCCACAACAACCTCTAACACAGACACCTTCATACAATTACACAAACCCACATTACAAACCCACAAATACCTCTAACACAGACACCTTCATACAATAACACAAACCCACAACTACAAACCCACAACTACCTCTAACACAGACACCTTCATACAATTACACAAACCCACATTACAAACCCACAACTACCTCTAACACAGACACCTTCATACAATAACACAAACCCACAACTACAAACCCACAACTACCTCTAACACAGACACCTTCATACAACTACACAAACCCACAACTACAAACCCACAAATACCTCGAACACAGACATCTTCATACAATTGCACAAACCCACAACTACAAACCCACAAATACCTCTAACACAGACACCTTCATACAATTACACAAACCCACAACTACAAACCCACAAATACCTCGAACACAGACACCTTCATACAATTACACAAACCCACAACTACCTCTAACACAGACACCTTCATACAATTACACAAACCCACAACTACAAACCCACAAATACCTCTTACACAGACATCTTCGTACAATTACACAAACCCACAACTACAAACCCACAAATACCTCTTACACAGACATCTTCATACAATTACACAAACCCACAACTACAAATTCACAACTACCTCCAACACAGACATCTTCATACAATTACACAAACCCACAACTACAAATCCACAACTACCTCTAACACAGACACCTTCATACAATTACACAAACCCACAACTACAAATCCACAACTACCTCTAACACAGAAACCTTCATAAAATTACACAAACCCACTATAAATCCACAACTACCTCGAACACAGACAGCTTCATCCAATTACACAAACCCACAACTACAAACCCACAACTACCTCCCACAGGGACACCTTCATACAATTACACAAACCCACAACTACAAACCCACAACTACCTCGAACACAGACAGCTTCATACAATTACACAAACCCACACGACAAAACCACAACTACCTCTAACACAAACATCTTCATACAATTACACAAACCCACACTACAAATCCACAACTACCTCTAACACAGACACCTTCATACAATTACACAAACCCACACTAAACAACTACCTCGAACACAGACACCTTCATACAATTACACAAACCCACACTACAAATCCACAACTACCTCTGACACAGACATCTTCATACAATTACACAACCCCACACTACAAATCCACAACTACCTCTAACACAGACATCTTCAAACATTTACACGAACCCACACTACAAAACCACAACTACCTCTAACACAGACATCTTCATGCAATAACACAAACCCACACTACAAATCCACAACTACCTCTAACACAGACATCTTCATACAATTACACCAACCCACACTACAAACCCACAACTACCTCTAACACACAGACATCTTCATACAACAACACAAACCCACAACTACAAATCCACAACTACCTCGAACACAGACATCTTCATACAATAACACAAACCCACACTACAAACCCACAACTACCTCTAACACAGACACCTTCATACAATTACACAAACCCACAACTACAAACCCACAACTACCTCTCACACAGACACCTTCATACAATTACACAAACCCACAACTACCTCTAACACAGACATCTTCATACAATTACACAAACCCACAACTACAAACCCACAACTACCTCTCACACAGACACCTTCATACAATTACACAAACCCACAACTACCTCTCACACAGACACCTTCATACAATTACACAAACCCACAACTACCTCTAACACAGACATCTTCATACAATTACACAAACCCACACTACAAAACCACAACTACCTCGAACACAGACATCTTCATGCAATAACACAAACCCACACTACAAATCCACAACTACCTCTAACACAGACATCTTCATACAATTACACCAACCCACACTACAAACCCACAACTACCTCTAACACACAGACACCTTCATACAATTACACAAACCCACAACTACAAATCTACAACTACTTCTAACACAGACACCTTCATACAATTACACAAACCCACAACTACCTCTAACACAGACATCTTCATACAATTACACAAATCCACAACTACCTCTAACACAGACATCTTCATATAATTGCACAAACCCACAACTACAAATACCCAACTCCCTCTAACACAGACACCTTCATACAACTACACAAACCCACAACTACAAATCCACAACTACTTCGAACACAGACATCTTCATACAATAACACAAACCCACAACTACCTCCAACACAGCCATCTTCATACAATCACACAAACATCTTCATACAATTACACAAACCCACACGACAAACCCACAACTCCCTCTAACACAGACACCTTCATACAATAACACAAACCCACAACTACAAACCCACAACTACCTCCCACAGGGACACCTTCATACAATTATACAAACCCACAACTACCTCGAACACAGACAGCTTCATACAATGACACAAACCCACACGACAAAACCACAACTACCCCTAACACAAACATCTTCATACAATTACATAAACCCACACTAAACAACTACCTCGAACACAGACACCTTCATACAATTACACAAACCCACACTACAAATCCACAACTACCTCTGACACAGACATCTTCATACAATTACACAAACACACAACTACCTCTAACACAGACACCTTCCAACAATAACACAAACCCACACTACAAATCCACAACTACCTCTAACACAGACATCTTCAAACATTTACACAAACCCACACTACAAAACCACAACTACCTCTAACACAGACATCTTCATGCAATAACACAAACCCACACTACAAATCCACAACTACCTCTAACACAGACATCTTCATACAATTACACCAACCCACACTACAAACCCAGAACTACCTCTAACACACAGACATCTTCATACAACAACACAAACCCACAACTACAAATCCACAACTACCTCGAACACAGACATCTTCATACAATAACACAAACCCACACTACAAACCCACAACTACCTCTAACACAGACACCTTCGTACAATTACACAAACCCACAACTACAAACCCACAACTACCTCTCACACAGACACCTTCATACAATTACACAAACCCACAACTACCTCTAACACAGACATCTTCATACAATTACACAAACCCACAACTACAAACCCACAAATACCTCTTACACAGACATCTTCGTACAATTACACAAACCCACAACTACAAACCCACAACTACCTCCAAAACAGACATCTTCATACAATTACACAAACCCACAACTACAAATTCACAACTACCTCCAACACAGACATCTTCATACAATTACACAAACCCACAACTACAAATCCACAACTACCTCCAACACAGACACCTTCATACAATTACACAAACCCACAACTACAAATCCACAACTACCTCTAACACAGAAACCTTCATAAAATTACACAAACCCACTATAAATCCACAACTACCTCTAACACAGACAGCTTCATACACAAACCCACACTACAAATCCACAACTAACTCTCACACAGACATCTTCATCCAATTACACAAACCCACAACTACAAACCCACAACTACCTCCCACAGGGACACCTTCATACAATTACACAAACCCACAACTACAAACCCACAACTACCTCGAACACAGACAGCTTCATACAATTACACAAACCCACACTACAAATCGATGACTACCTCTAACACAGACATCTTCATACAATTACACAAACCCACAACTACCTCTAACACAGACATCTTCATACAATTACACAAATCCACAACTACCTCTAACACAGACATCTTCATATAATTGCACAAACCCACAACTACAAATACCCAACTACCTCTAACAGACACCTTCATACAACTACACAAACCCACAACTACAAATCCACAACTACTTCGAACACAGACATCTTCATACAATAACACAAACCCACAACTACCTCCAACACAGCCATCTTCATACAATCACACAAACATCTTCATACAATTACACAAACCCACACGACAAACCCACAACTCCCTCTAACACAGACACCTTCATACAATAACACAAACCCACAACTACCTCTAACACAGACATCTTCATATAATTACACAAACCCACACAACAAACCCACAACTACCTCTAACACAGACAGCTTCATACAATTACACAAACCCACATGACAAACCCACAACTACCTCTAACACAGACACCTTCATACAATAACACAAACCCACAACTACCTCTAACACAGACACCTTCATACAATTCCACAAACCCACAACTACAAACCCACAACTACCTCTAACACAGACACCTTCATACAATTACACAAACCCACACTACAAACCCACAACTACCTCTAACACAGACACCTTCATACAATTCCACAAACCCACACTACAAACCCACAACTACCTCCAACACAGACACCTTCATACAATTACACAAAGCCACAACTACCTCTAACACAGACACCTTCATACAATTACACAAACCCACACTACACAACAACTACCTCTAACACAGACACCTTCATACAATTACACAAACCCACAACTACCTCTAACACAGACACCTTCATACAATTACACAAACCCACACACCAAACCCACAACTACCTCCAACACAGACACCTTCATACAATTACACAAAGCCACAACTACCTCTAACACAGACACCTTCATACAATTACACAAACCCACACTACACAACAACTACCTCTAACACAGACACCTTCATACAATTACACAAACACACAACTACAAATCCACAACTACCTCGAACACAGACATCTTCACACAATAACACAAACCCACAACTACCTCCAACACAGACACTTTCATACAATTACACAAAGCCACAACTACCTCAAACACAGACACCTTCATACAATTACACAAACCCACACTACAAATCCACAACTACCTCGAACACAGACATCTTCATACAATTACACGAACCCACAACGACAAACCCACAACTACCTCTAACACAGACACCTTCATACAATGACACAAACCCACAACTACAAACCCACAACTACCTCTGACACAGACATCTTCAAACAATGACACAAACCCACAACGACAAACCCACAACTACCTCTAACACAGACGCCTTCATACAATTACACAAACCCACAACTACCTCTAACACAGACACCTTCATACAATTACACAAACCCACACTACAAACCCACAACTACCTCTAACACAGACACCTTCATACAATTACACAAACCCACACTACAAATCCACAACTACCTCCAACACAGACACCTTCATACAATTCCACAAACCCACACTACAAATCCACAACTACCTCTAACACAGACACCTTCATACAATAACACAAACCCACACTACAAACCCACAACTACCTCTAACACAGACACCTTCATACAATTACACAAACCCACAACTACAAACCCACAACTACCTCTAACACAGACACCTTCATACAATAACACAAACCCACACTACAAACCCACAACTACCTCTAACACAGACACCTTCATACAATAACACAAATCCACAACTACCTCTAACACAGACATCTTCATATAATTGCACAAACCCACAACTACAAACACACAACTACCTCTAACACAGACAGCTTCATACAATTACACAAACCCACAACTACAAATCCACAACTACCTCGAACACAGACATCTTCATACAATTACACAAACCCACAACGACAAACCCACAACTACCTCCAACACAGACGCCTTCATACAATTACACAAACCCACAACTACCTCTAACACAGACACTTTCATACAATTACACAAACCCACACTACAAACCCACAACTACCTCTAACACAGACACCTTCATACAATTACACAAACCCACACTACAAATCCACAACTACCTCCAACACAGACACCTTCATACAATTCCACAAACCCACACTACAAATCCACAACTACCTCCAACACAGACACCTTCATACAATTACACAAACACACAAATACCTCCAACACAGACACCTTCATACAATTACACAAACCCACAACTACAAACCCACAACTACAAACCCACAACTACCTCCCACAGGGACACCTTCATACAATTACACAAACCCACAACTACAAACCCACAACTACCTCGAACACAGACAGCTTCATACAATTACACAAACCCACACTACAAATCGATGACTACCTCTAGCACAGACATCTTCATACAACTACACAAACCCACACGACAAAATCACAACTACCTCTAACACAGACATCTTCATACAATTACACAAACCCACACGACAAAACCACAACTACCTCTAACACAAACATCTTCATACAATTACACAAACCCACACTACAAACCCACAACTACCTCCAACACAGACACCTTCATACAATTACACAAACCCACACCACAAAACCACAACTACCTCTAACATAGACATCTTCATACAATTACACAAACCCACACTACAAACCCACAACTACCTCTAACACAGACACCTTCATACAACTACACAAACCCACAACTACAAATCCACAACTAACTCTAACACAGACATCTTCATACAACTACACAAACCCACAACTACAAATCCACAACTACCTCTAACACAGACATCTTCATACAATTACACAAACATCTTCATACAATTACACAAACCCACACGACAAACCCACAACTACCTCGAACACAGACAGCTTCATATAATTACACAAACCCACACTACAAACCCACAACTACCTCCAACACAGACACCTTCATACAATAACACAAACCCACAACTACCGCTAACACAGACACCTTCATACAACTACACAAACCCACAACTACAAATCCACAACTACCTCTAACACAGACATCTTCATACAATAACACAAACCCACAACTACCTCCAACACAGCCATCTTCATACAATTACACAAACCCACACGACAAACCCACAACTCCCTCTCACACAGACACCTTCATACAATAACACAAACCCACAACTACCTCTAACACAGACATCTTCATATAATTACACAAACCCACACAACAAACCCACAACTACCTCTAACACAGACATCTTCATACAATTACACAAACCCACATGACAAACCCACAACTACCTCTAACACAGACACCTTCATACAATAACACAAACCCACAACTACCTCTAACACAGACATCTTCATATAATTACACAAACCCACAACTACAAACCCACAACAACCTCTAACACAGACACCTTCATACAATTACACAAACCCACATTACAAACCCACAAATACCTCTAACACAGACACCTTCATACAATAACACAAACCCACAACTACAAACCCACAACTACCTCTAACACAGACACCTTCATACAATTACACAAACCCACATTACAAACCCACAACTACCTCTAACACAGACACCTTCATACAATAACACAAACCCACAACTACAAACCCACAACTACCTCTAACACAGACACCTTCATACAACTACACAAACCCACAACTACAAACCCACAAATACCTCGAACACAGACATCTTCATACAATTGCACAAACCCACAACTACAAACCCACAAATACCTCTAACACAGACACCTTCATACAATTACACAAACCCACAACTACAAACCCACAAATACCTCGAACACAGACACCTTCATACAATTACACAAACCCACAACTACCTCTAACACAGACACCTTCATACAATTACACAAACCCACAACTACAAACCCACAAATACCTCTTACACAGACATCTTCGTACAATTACACAAACCCACAACTACAAACCCACAAATACCTCTTACACAGACATCTTCATACAATTACACAAACCCACAACTACAAATTCACAACTACCTCCAACACAGACATCTTCATACAATTACACAAACCCACAACTACAAATCCACAACTACCTCTAACACAGACACCTTCATACAATTACACAAACCCACAACTACAAATCCACAACTACCTCTAACACAGAAACCTTCATAAAATTACACAAACCCACTATAAATCCACAACTACCTCGAACACAGACAGCTTCATCCAATTACACAAACCCACAACTACAAACCCACAACTACCTCCCACAGGTACACCTTCATACAATTACACAAACCCACAACTACAAACCCACAACTACCTCGAACACAGACAGCTTCATACAATTACACAAACCCACACGACAAAACCACAACTACCTCTAACACAAACATCTTCATACAATTACACAAACCCACACTACAAATCCACAACTACCTCTAACACAGACACCTTCATACAATTACACAAACCCACACTAAACAACTACCTCGAACACAGACACCTTCATACAATTACACAAACCCACACTACAAATCCACAACTACCTCTGACACAGACATCTTCATACAATTACACAACCCCACACTACAAATCCACAACTACCTCTAACACAGACATCTTCAAACATTTACACGAACCCACACTACAAAACCACAACTACCTCTAACACAGACATCTTCATGCAATAACACAAACCCACACTACAAATCCACAACTACCTCTAACACAGACATCTTCATACAATTACACCAACCCACACTACAAACCCACAACTACCTCTAACACACAGACATCTTCATACAACAACACAAACCCACAACTACAAATCCACAACTACCTCGAACACAGACATCTTCATACAATAACACAAACCCACACTACAAACCCACAACTACCTCTAACACAGACACCTTCATACAATTACACAAACCCACAACTACAAACCCACAACTACCTCTCACACAGACACCTTCATACAATTACACAAACCCACAACTACCTCTAACACAGACATCTTCATACAATTACACAAACCCACAACTACAAACCCACAACTACCTCTCACACAGACACCTTCATACAATTACACAAACCCACAACTACCTCTCACACAGACACCTTCATACAATTACACAAACCCACAACTACCTCTAACACAGACATCTTCATACAATTACACAAATCCACAACTACCTCTAACACAGACATCTTCATATAATTGCACAAACCCACAACTACAAATACCCAACTCCCTCTAACACAGACACCTTCATACAACTACACAAACCCACAACTACAAATCCACAACTACTTCGAACACAGACATCTTCATACAATAACACAAACCCACAACTACCTCCAACACAGCCATCTTCATACAATCACACAAACATCTTCATACAATTACACAAACCCACACGACAAACCCACAACTCCCTCTAACACAGACACCTTCATACAATAACACAAACCCACAACTACCTCTAACACAGACATCTTCATATAATTACACAAACCCACACAACAAACCCACAACTACCTCTAACACAGACATCTTCATACAATTACACAAACCCACATGACAAACCCACAACTACCTCTAACACAGACACCTTCATACAATAACACAAACCCACAACTACCTCTAACACAGACATCTTCATATAATTACACAAACCCACAACTACAAACCCACAACTACCTCTAACACAGACACCTTCATACAATTACACAAACCCACACTACAAACCCACAACTACCTCTAACACAGACACCTTCATACAATTACACAAACCCACAACTACCTCTAACACACAGACATCTTCATACAACTACACAAACCCACAACTACAAACCCACAAATACCTCGAACACAGACATCTTCATACAATTGCACAAACCCACAACTACAAACCCACAAATACCTCTAACACAGACACCTTCATACAATTACACAAACCCACAACTACAAACCCACAAATACCTCGAACACAGACACCTTCATACAATTACACAAACCCACAACTACAAACCCACAAATACCTCTAACACAGACATCTTCGTACAATTACACAAACCCACAACCACAAACCCACAACTACCTCCAAAACAGACATCTTCATACAATTACACAAACCCACAACTACAAATCCACAACTACCTCTAACACAGACATCTTCATACAATTACACAAACCCACAACTACAAATCCACAACTACCTCTAACACAGAAACCTTCATAAAATTACACAAACCCACTATAAATCCACAACTACCTCGAACACAGACAGCTTCATACACAAACCCACACTACAAATCCACAACTACCTCTCACACAGACAACTTCATCCAATTACACAAACCCACAACTACCTCCCACAGGGACACCTTCATACAATTACACAAACCCACAACTACAAACCCACAACTACCTCGAACACAGACAGCTTCATACAATTACACAAACCCACACTACAAATCGATGACTACCTCTAACACAGACATCTTCATACAATTACACAAACCCACAACTACAAACCCACAACTACCTCCCACAGGGACACCTTCATACAATTACACAAACCCACAACTACAAATCCACAACTACCTCTAACACAGACACCTTCATACAATTACACAAACCCACAACTACAAATCCACAACTACCTCTAACACAGAAACCTTCATAAAATTACACAAACCCACTATAAATCCACAACTACCTCTAACACAGACAGCTTCATACACAAACCCACACTACAAATCCACAACTACCTCTCACACAGACATCTTCATACAATTACACAAACCCACAACTACAAACCCACAACTACCTCGAACACAGACACCTTCATACAATAACACAAACCCACAACTACCTCTAACACAGACACCTTCATACAATTACACAAACCCACATTACAAACCCACAACTACCTCTAACACAGACACCTTCATACAATAACACAAACCCACAACTACAAACCCACAACTACCTCTAACACAGACACCTTCATACAACTACACAAACCCACAACTACAAACCCACAAATACCTCGAACACAGACATCTTCATACAATTGCACAAACCCACAACTACAAACCCACAAATACCTCTAACACAGACACCTTCATACAATTACACAAACCCACAACTACAAACCCACAAATACCTCGAACACAGACACCTTCATACAATTACACAAACCCACAACTACCTCTAACACAGACACCTTCATACAATTACACAAACCCACAACTACAAACCCACAAATACCTCTTACACAGACATCTTCGTACAATTACACAAACCCACAACCACAAACCCACAACTACCTCCAAAACAGACATCTTCATACAATTACACAAACCCACAACTACAAATTCACAACTACCTCCAACACAGACATCTTCATACAATTACACAAACCCACAACTACAAATCCACAACTACCTCTAACACAGACACCTTCATACAATTACACAAACCCACAACTACAAATCCACAACTACCTCTAACACAGAAACCTTCATAAAATTACACAAACCCACTATAAATCCACAACTACCTCGAACACAGACAGCTTCATACACAAACCCACACTACAAATCCACAACTACCTCTCACACAGACAACTTCATCCAATTACACAAACCCACAACTACAAACCCACAACTACCTCGAACACAGACAGCTTCATACAATTACACAAACCCACAACTACAAACCCACAACTACAAATCCACAACTACCTCTCACACAGACAACTTCATCCAATTACACAAACCCACAACTACAAACCCACAACTACCTCGAACACAGACAGCTTCATACAATTACACAAACCCACACTACAAATCCACAACTACCTCTAACACAAACATCTTCATACAATTACACAAACCCACACTACAAATCCACAACTACCTCTAACACAAACATCTTCATACAATTACACAAACCCACACTGCAAATCCACAACTACCTCTAACACAAACATCTTCATACAATTACACAAACCCACACGACAAAACCACAACTACCTCTAACACAAACATCTTCATACAATTACACAAACCCACACTACAAATCCACAACTACCTCTAACACAGACACCTTCATACAATTACACAAACCCACACTAAACAACTACCTCGAACACAGACACCTTCATACAATTACACAAACCCACACTACAAATCCACAACTACCTCTGACACAGACATCTTCATACAATTACACAACCGCACACTACAAATCCACAACTACCTCTAACACAGACACCTTCATACAATTACACAAACACACAACTACCTCTAACACAGACATCTTCATACAATTACACAAACCCACACTACAAACCCACAACTACCTCTAACACAGACATCTTCAAACATTTACACAAACCCACACTACAAAACCACAACTACCTCTAACACAGACATCTTCATGCAAAAACACAAACCCACACTACAAATCCACAACTACCTCTAACACAGACATCTTCATACAATTACACCAACCCACACTACAAACCCACAACTACCTCTAACACACAGACATCTTCATACAACAACACAAACCCACAACTACAAATCCACAACTACCTCGAACACAGACATCTTCATACAATAACACAAACCCACACTACAAACCCACAACTACCTCTAACACAGACACCTTCATACAATTACACAAACCCACAACTACAAACCCACAACTACCTCTCACACAGACACCTTCATACAATTACACAAACCCACAACTACCTCTAACACAGACATCTTCATACAATTGCACAAACCCACAACTACAAACCCACAAATACCTCGAACACAGACACCTTCATACAATTACACAAACCCACAACTACAAACCCACAAATACCTCGAACACAGACACCTTCATACAATTACACAAACCCACAACTACAAACCCACAAATACCTCTTATACAGACATCTTCGTACAATTACACAAACCCACAACTACAAACCCACAACTACCTCCAAAACAGACATCTTCATACAATTACACAAACCCACAACTACAAATTCACAACTACCTCCAACACAGACATCTTCATACAATTACACAAACCCACAACTACAAATCCACAACAACCTCTAACACAGACACCTTCATACAATTACACAAACCCACAACTACAAATCCACAACTACCTCTAACACAGAAACCTTCATAAAATTACACAAACCCACTATAAATCCACAACTACCTCTAACACAGACAGCTTCATACACAAACCCACACTACAAATCCACAACTACCTCTCACACAGACATCTTCATCCAATTACACAAACCCACAACTACAAAGCCACAACTACCTCCCACAGGGACACCTTCATACAATTACACAAACCCACAACTACAAACCCACAACTACCTCGAACACAGACATCTTCATACAATAACACAAACCCACACTACAAATCCACAACTACCCCTAACACAGACATCTTCATACAACGACACAAACCCACAACTACCTCGAACACAGACATCTTCATACAATTACACAAACCCACAACTGCAAACCCACAAATACCTCTAACACAGACAGCTTCGTACAATTACACAAACCCACAACTACAAAGCCACAAATACCTCGAACACAGACACCTTCATACAATTACACAAACCCACACTACAAATCCACAACTACCTCTAACACAGACACCTTCATATAATTACACAAACACACAACTACCTCTAACACAGACATCTTCATACAATAACACAAACCCACACTAGAAATCCACAACTACCTCCAGCACAGACATCTTCATACAATTACACAAACCCACACTACAAAACCACAACTACCTCAAACACAGACATCTTCATGCAATAACACAAGCCCACACTACAAATCCACAACCACCTCTAACAGACATCTTCATGCAATTACACCAACCCACACTACAAACCCACAACTACCTCTAACACACAGACAACTTCATACAATTACACAAACCTACACTACAAATCCACAACTACCCCTAACACAGACATCTTCATACAACTACACAAACCCACAAGTACAAATCCACAACTACCTCTAACACAGACATCTTCATACAATTACACAAACCCACAACTACAAATCCACAACTACCTCGAACACAGACATCTTCACACAATAACACAAACCCACAACTACCTCCAACACAGACACCTTCATACAATTACACAAAGCCACAACTACCTCGAACACAGACACCTTCATACAATTACACAAACCCACACTACACAACAACTACCTCCAACACAGACACCTTCATACAATTACACAAACCCACAACGACAAACCCACAACTACCTCGAACACAGACACCTTCATACAATTACACAAACCCACACTACAAATCCACAACTACCTCGAACACAGACATCTTCATACAATTACACAAACCAACAACGACAAACCCACAACTACCTCTAACACAGACACCTTCATACAATAACACAAATCCACAACTACCTCTAACACAGACATCTTCATATAATTGCACAAACCCACAACTACAAACACACAACTACCTCTAACACAGACAGCTTCATACAATTACACAAACCCACAACTACAAATCCACAACTACCTCGAACACAGACATCTTCATACAATTACACAAGCCCACAACGACAAACCCACAACTCCCTCCAACACAGACGCCTTCATACAATTACACAAACCCACAACTACCTCTAACACAGACACCTTCATACAATTACACAAACCCACACTACAAACCCACAACTACCTCTAACACATACACCTTCATACAATTACACAAACCCACACTACAAACCCACAACTACCTCTAACACAGACACCTTCATACAATTACACAAACCCACAACGACAAACCCACAACTACCTCGAACACAGACACCTTCATACAATTACACAAACCCACACTACAAATCCACAACTACCTCGAACACAGACATCTTCATACAATTACACAAACCAACAACGACAAACCCACAACTACCTCTAACACAGACACCTTCATACAATAACACAAATCCACAACTACCTCTAACACAGACATCTTCATATAATTGCACAAACCCACAACTACAAACACACAACTACCTCTAACACAGACAGCTTCATACAATTACACAAACCCACAACTACAAAGCCACAACTACCTCTAACACAGACACCTTCATACAATTACACAAACCCACACGACACAACAACTACCTCTAACACAGACACCTTCATACAATTACACAAAGCCACAACTACCTCTAACACAGACACCTTCATACAATTACACAAACCCACACTACACAACAACTACCTCTAACACAGACACCTTCATACAATTACACAAACCCACACTACAAATCCACAACTACCTCCAACACAGACACCTTCATACAATTACACAAACCCACAACTACAAACCCACAACCACCTCCAACACAGACACCTTCATACAATTACACAAACCCACAACACAAAACCACAACTACCTCTAACATAGACATCTTCATACAATTACACAAACCCACACTACAAACCCACAACTACCTCTAACACAGACACCTTCATACAACTACACAAACCCACAACTACAAATCCACAACTAACTCTAACACAGACATCTTCATACAACGACACAAACCCACAACTACAAATCCACAACTACCTCTAACACAGACATCTTCATACAATTACACAAACAGCTTCATACAATTACACAAACCCACACGACAAACCCACAACTACCTCGAACACAGACATCTTCATATAATTACACAAACCCACACTACAAACCCACAACTACCTCCAACACAGACATCTTCATACAATAACACAAACCCACAACTACCTCTAACACAGACACCTTCATACAATAACACAAACCCACAACTACCGCTAACACAGACATCTTCATATATTTATACAAACCCGCAACTACAAATCCACAACTACCGCCAACACAGACACCTTCATACAATTACACAAACCCACAACTACAAACCCACAACTACCTCCAACACAGACACCTTCATACAATTACACAAACCCACAACTACAAATCTACAACTACCTCTAACACAGACACCTTCATACAATTACACAAACCCACAACTACAAACCCACAACTACCTCCAACACAGACATCTTCATACAATTACACAAACCCACACTACAAACCCACAACTACCTCTAACACAGACATCTTCATACAATTACACAAACCCACACTACAAACCCACAACTACCTCTTACATAGACATCTTCATACAATTACACAAACCCACACTACCAACCCACAACTACCTCTAACACAGACACCTTCATACAATTACACAAACCCACACTACAAACCCACAACTACCTCCAACACAGACATCTTCATACAATTACACAAACCCACACGACAAACCCACAACTACCTCTAATACAGACACCTTCATACAATAACACAAATCCACAACTACCTCTAACACAGACATCTTCATACAACTACACAAATCCACAACTACCTCTAACACAGACACCTTCATACAATTACACAAACCCACAACGACCTCCAACACAGACACCTTCATACAATTACACAAAGCCACAACTACCTCTAACACAGACACCTTCATACAATTACACAAACCCACACTACACAACAACTACCTCTAACAGACACCGTCATACAATTACACAAACCCACACTACAAATCCACAACTACCTCCAACACAGACACCTTCATACAATTACACAAACCCACAACTACCTCCAACACAGACACCTTTATACAATTACACAAACCCACAACTACAAATCTACAACTACCTCTAACACAGACACCTTCATACAATTACACAAACCCACAACTACCTCTAACACAGACATCTTCATACAATTACACAAACCCACACTACAAACCCACAACTACCTCTAACACAGACATCTTCATACAATTACACAAACCCACACTACAAACCCACAACTACCTCTAACATAGACATCTTCATACAATTACACAAACCCACACTACAAACCCACAACTACCTCTAACACAGACACCTTCATACAATTACACAAACCCACACTACAAACCCACAACTACCTCCAACACAGACATCTTCATACAATTACACAAACCCACACGACAAATCCACAACTACCTCTAACACAGACATCTTCATACAACTACACAAACCCACAACTACAAATCCACAACTACCTCTAACACAGACACCTTCATACAATTACACAAACCCACAACTACCTCTAACACAGACATCTTCATACAACTACACAAACCCACAATTACAAATCCACAACTACCTCTAACACAGACACCTTCATACAATTACACAAACCCACAACGACCTCCAACACAGACACCTTCATACAATTACACAAAGCCACAACTACCTCTAACACAGACACCTTCATACAATTACACAAACCCACACTACACAACAACTACCTCTAACAGCCACCTTCATACAATTACACAAACCCACAACTACCTCTAACACAGACACCTTCATACAATTACACAAACCCACACTACAAACCCACAACTACCTCCAACACAGACACCTTCATACAATTACACAAAGCCACAACTACCTCTAACACAGACACCTTCATACAATTACACAAACCCACACTACACAACAACTACCTCTAACACAGACACCTTCATACAATTACACAAACCCACACTACAAATCCACAACTACCTCCAACACAGACACCTTCATACAATTACACAAACCCACAACTACAAACCCACAACGACCTCCAACACAGACACCTTCATACAATTACACAAACCCACACCACAAAACCACAACTACCTCTAACATAGACACCTTCATACAATTACACAAACCCACACTACAAACCCACAACTACCTCTAACACAGACACCTTCATACAACTACACAAACCCACAACTACAAATCCACAACTAACTCTAACACAGACATCTTCATACAACTACACAAACCCACAACTACAAATCCACAACTACCTCCAACACAGACATCCTCATACAATTACACAAACATCTTCATACAATTACACAAACCCACACGACAAACCCACAACTACCTCGAACACAGACATCTTCATATAATTACACAAACCCACACTACAAACCCACAACTACCTCCAACACAGACATCTTCATACAATTACACAAACCCACAACTACCTCTAACACAGACACCTTCATACAATAACACAAACCCACAACTACCGCTAACACAGCCATCTTCATATATTTACACAAACCCGCAACTACAAATCCACAACTACCTCTAACACAGACATCTTCATACAATTACACAAACCCACACTGCACAATAACTACCTCTAACACAGACACCTTCATACAATTACACAAACCCACACTACAAATCCACAACTACCTCCAACACAGACACCTTCATACAATTACACAAACCCACAACTACAAACCCACAACTACCTCCAACACAGACACCTTCATACAATTACACAAACCCACAACTACAAATCTACAACTACCTCTAACACAGACACCTTCATACAATTACACAAACCCACAACTACCTCTAACACAGACATCTTCATACAATTACACAAACCCACACTACAAACCCACAACTACCTCTAACACAGACATCTTCATACAATTACACAAACCCACACTACAAACCCACAACTACCTCTTACATAGACATCTTCATACAATTACACAAACCCACACTACAAACCCACAACTACCTCTAACACAGACACCTTCATACAATTACACAAACCCACACTACAAACCCACAACTACCTCCAACACAGACATCTTCATACAATTACACAAACCCACACGACAAACCCACAACTACCTCTAATACAGACACCTTCATACAATAACACAAATCCACAACTACCTCTAACACAGACATCTTCATACAACTACACAAACCCACAACTACAAATCCACAACTACCTCTAACACAGACACCTTCATACAATTACACAAACCCACAACGACCTCCAACACAGACACCTTCATTCAATTACACAAAGCCACAACTACCTCTAACACAGACACCTTCATACAATTACACAAACCCACACTACACAACAACTACCTCTAACAGACACCTTCATACAATTACACAAACCCACACTAGAAATCCACAACTACCTCCAACATAGACACCTTCATACAATTACACAAACCCACAACTACCTCCAACACAGACACCTTCATACAATTACACAAACCCACAACTACAAATCTACAACTACCTCTAACACAGACACCTTCATACAATTACACAAACCCACAACTACCTCTAACACAGACATCTTCATACAATTACACAAACCCACACTACAAACACACAACTACCTCTAACACAGACATCTTCATACAATTACACAAACCCACACTACAAACCCACAACTACCTCTAACATAGACATCTTCATACAATTACACAAACCCACACTACAAACCCACAACTACCTCTAACACAGACACCTTCATGCAATTACACAAACTCACACTACAAACCCACAACTACCTCCAACACAGACATCTTCATACAATTACACAAACCCACATGACAAACCCACAACTACCTCTAACACAGACACCTTCATACAATCACACAAACCCACAACTACCTCTACCACAGACATCTTCATACAATTACACAAACCCACACGACAAACCCACAACTACCTCTAACACAGACACCTTCATACAATAACACAAATCCACAACTACCTCTGACACAGACATCTTCATATAATTGCACAAACCCACAACTACAAATCCACAACTACCTCCAACACAGACACCTTCATACAATTACACAAACCCACACAACAAACCCACAACTACCTCCAACACAGACAGCTTCATACAATTACACAAACATCTTCATACAATTACACAAACCCACACGACAAACCCACACGACAAACCCACAACTACCTCTAACACAGACATCTTCATATAATTACACAAACCCACAACTACCTCTAACACAGACATCTTCATACAACTACACAAACCCACACTGCAAACCCACAACAACCTCTAACACAGACACCTTCATACAATTACACAAACCCACACTACAAACCCACAACTACCTCTAACACAGACATCTTCATACAATTACACAAACCCACACTACAAACCCACAACTACCTCCAACACAGACATCTTCATACAATTACACAAACCCACATGACAAACCCACAACTACCTCTAACAGAGACACCTTCATACAATAACACAAACCCACAACTACCTCTAACACAGACATCTTCATACAATTACACAAACCCACAACTACAAATCCACAACTACCTCGAACACAGACATCTTCACACAATAACACAAACCCACAACTACCTCCAACACAGACACCTTCATACAATTACACAAAGCCACAACTACCTCTAACACAGACACCTTCATACAATAACACAAACCCACAACTACAAACCCACAACTACCTCCAACACAGACACCTTCATACAATTACACAAACCCACAACTACAAATCTACAACTACCTCTTACACAGACACCTTCATATAATTACACAAACCCACAACTACAAATCCACAACTACCTCCAACACAGACACCTTCATACAATTACACAAACCGACAACTACAAATCTACAACTACCTCTAACATCGACACCTTCATACAATTACACAAACCCACACTACAAATCCACAACTACCTCCAACACAGACATCTTCATACAATTACACAAACATCTTCATACAATTCCACAAACCCACACTACAAATCCACAACTACCTCTAACACAGACATCTTCATACAATTACACAAACCCACACTACAAACCCACAACTACCTCTAACACAGACACCTTCATACAATTACACAAACCCACACGACAAACCCACAACAACCTCTAACACAGACACCTTCATACAATTACACAAACCCACAACTACCTCTAACACAGCCACCTTCATACAATAACACAAACCCACAACTACCTCTAACACAGACATCTTCATATAATTACACAAACCCACAACTACAAATCCACAACCACCTCTAACACAGACACCTTCATACAATTACACAAACCTACACTACACAACAACTACCTCTAACACAGACACCTTCATATAATTACACAAACCCACACTACAAATCCACAACTACCTCGAACACAGACAGCTTCATACAATTACACAAACCCACACTACACAACAACTACCTCTAACACAGACACCTTCATACAATGGCACAAACCCACACTACAAACCCACAACTACCTCTAACACAGACACCTTCATACAATAACACAAATCCACAACTACCTCTAACACAGACATCTTCATATTATTGCACAAACCCACAACTACAAATCCACAACTACCTCTAACACAGACACCTTCATACAACTACACAAACCCACAACTACCTCTAACACAGACATCTTCATACAACTACACAAACCCACAACTACCTCCAACACAGACATCTTCATACAATTACACAAACCCACATGACAAACCCACAACTACCTCTAACACAGAGACCTTCATACAACTACACAAACCCACAACAACCTCTAACACAGACATCTTCATACAACTACACAAACCCACACGAGAAATCCACAACTACCTCTAACACAGACATCTTCATACAATTACACAAACCCACACTACAAACCCACAACTACCTCCAACACAGACACCTTCATACAATTACATAAACCCACACGACAAACCAACAACTACCTCCAACACAGACACCTTCATACAATTACACAAACCCACAACTACCTCCAACACAGACATCTTCATACAATTACACAAACCCAAACGACAAACCCACAACTACCTCTAACATAGACACCTTCATACAATTACACAAACCCACAACAACAAACCCACAACTACCTCTAACACAGACATCTTCATACAATTACACAAACCCAAACGACAAACCCACAACTACCTCTAACATAGACACCTTCATACAATTACACAAACCCACAACAACAAACCCACAACTACCTCTAACACAGACATCTTCATACAATTACACAAACCCAAACGACAAACCCACAACTACCTCTAACATAGACACCTTCATACAATTACACAAACCCACAACTACCTCTAACATAGACACCTTCATACAATTACACAAACCCACAACTACCTCCAACACAGACAGCTTCATACAATTACACAAACCCACAACTACAAACCCACAACTACCTCCAACACAGACATCTTCATACAATTACACAAACCCAAACGACAAACCCACAACTACCTCTAACATAGACACCTTCATACAATTACACAAACCCACAACTACCTCTAACACAGACATCTTCATACAATTACACAAACCCACAACTACAAACCCACAACTACCTCCAAAACAGACAACTTCATACAATTACACAAACCCACAACTACCTCTAACATAGACATCTTCATGCAATTACACAAATCCACAACTACCTCCAACATAGACATCTTCCTGCAATTACACAAACCCACAACTACAAACCCACAAATACCTCTAACACAGACACCTTCATACAATTACACAAACCCACAACTACAAACCTACAACTACCTCTAACACAGACACCTTCATACAATTACACAAACCCAAACGACAAACCCACAACTACCTCTAACATAGACACCTTCATACAATTACACAAACCCACACGACAAACCAACAACTACCTCCAACACAGACACCTTCATACAATTACACAAACCCACAACTACCTCTAACACAGACATCTTCATACAATTAAACAAACCCAAACGACAAACCCACAACTACCTCTAACATAGACACCTTCATACAATTACACAAACCCACAACTACAAACCCACAACTACCTCTAACACAGACATCTTCATACAATTACACAAACCCACAACTACAAACCCACAACTACCTCCAAAACAGACAACTTCATACAATTGCACAAACCCACAACTACCTCGAACATAGACATCTTCATGCAATTACACAAACCCACAACTACCTCTAACACAGACATCTTCATTCAATTGCTACTCCTATTGTCACCTAAATCAAAACTATAACGGACACTTTGACATCTCAACACCTCCCGAAATGTCTCCGCCCACATTATTAAATTGTTACACAAACCTGTCCCAGGTTTCACTGAGATCCCTTCGGTCATTCGTAAGTCATCGTAGCAATGGAATCATTTTCACTCCACATGACCTTTGAACCTTTAATCCCAACATCTGTTCATGTTTACATCATCTCAGTTGCACCAAGTTTGAGTTAAATCCGTTCAGCTGTTCTAAAGGTATCACGTTTTTACCTGACATGACCTCTGACCTTTGACCTCTTGATGCCATAGTGCAATCAGTTCATCTCTGCATCAAATTATATAATTATAACGAGTTTGGTGAAAATCCCATGCCTGGTTCACAAGTTATCTCGGTAACAGAATTTTTACCTGACGTGACATCTGACCTTTGACCTCGTGACCCCATAACCTAATCAGTTAATCTTTACCTTGATTTACCTGCCTGCACCAATTACTTGACTTGGATCCCTTCAGCTGTTCTAAAGTTATCGCGGTAACAAAAACATGTCATGGACAGACGGACACCTGGATGGGACAACCTGAAAACATAATACCTCCGGCAACGTCGTTGGCAGAGGCATAAAAATAGGGGCAACGCCCCTGGGTTCACCTGGTTGAATCAGGAAACAAATGTTGGTAAATCACAGGTGATGAAGACTGTGATCAACTTTCATCCAAATCGTGTGTAGTTTCAAAGAAGATCCGAGTGTGTAAATACTGACACAATCACTGACAAGACCTCACCTCACCAATAATGATGCCAACACCTCACCTGAACAATTTTTGCCAGGTGAGCTAAAAAATGTCAAAATATTTCGCTCGTGCACAGTGCTACCTGGAAGTGGCATTGTGGTGTCATTTCCACCTTGTCATTCTCTCCTACCTTGTTTGTTTGTTACCCCCACACACTCAAAGCGAAAAACCAGGTTAAGTAATTGTCCGCTCTGTCCGTCCACCTGTCCGTCCAAAAACGTCATTTTAGGATCGAGGAACAACTCGATTTAAATTAAATAATATATTTTGAACACGAACCTGAAGACAAACGATGGTTTAACCGCACTTTGTCTCTGGATTTGTCACAATCAGAAAAGTGCAGAGGAGTGAGAATGTTTAACCGATGAAGACGCTTCGATATTTGGCTTCGTCCTTCCACCTTCCATCCGTCCGCCTCAGCTGAAGAAGAAGAACCTTCTAAGTTACCGTGTTTATTATAAAGGGTTCTAAAGTGTAATTCTAGAGAGTTCTAAAGGGTCATTCTTAAGGGGTTCCAAAGGGTAATTCTAAAGGGTTCTCATGGGTAATTCTAAAGGGTAACTCTAAAGGGTAATTCCAAAAGGTTCTAAAAGGTAATTCTAAAGGAATATAAAGGGTAATTCTAAAAGGTTCTAAAGGGTAATTCTATAGGGTTATCAAGGGTAAATTATAAAGGGTAATTCTAAAATTATAAAGGGTTCTAATCTATTTATAAAGGGCTCTAAAATCTAATTATAAAGGGTTCTAAATTGTAATTCTAGAGGGTTCTAAACGGTGATTCTTAAAGGGTAATTCTAAAGGGTAATTCTATAGGGTTATCAAGGGTAAATTATAAAGGGTAATTCTAAAATTATAAAGGGTTCTAATCTATTTATAAAGGGCTCTAAAATCTAATTATAAAGGGTTCTAAAGTGTAATTCTAGAGGGTTCTAAACGGTGATTCTTAAAGGGTAATTCTAAAGGGTAATTCTATAGGGTTATCAAGGGTAAATTATAAAGGGTAATTCTAAAATTATAAAGGGTTCTAATCTATTTATAAAGGGCTCTAAAATCGAATTATAAAGGGTTCTAAAGTGTAATTCTAGAGGGTTCTAAACGGTGATTCTTAAAGGGTAATTCTAAAGGGTAATTCTATAGGGTTATCAAGGGTAAATTATAAAGGGTAATTCTAAAATTATAAAGGGTTCTAATCTATTTATAAAGGGCTCTAAAATCTAATTATAAAGGGTTCTAAAGTGTAATTCTAGAGGGTTCTAAACGGTGATTCTTAAAGGGTAATTCTAAAGGGTAATTCTATAGGGTTATCAAGGGTAAATTATAAAGGGTAATTCTAAAATTATAAAGGGTTCTAATCTATTTATAAAGGGCTCTAAAATCGAATTATAAAGGGTTCTAAAGTGTAATTCTAGAGGGTTCTAAACGGTGATTCTTAAAGGGTAATTCTAAAGGGTAATTCCAAAAGGTTCTAAAAGGTAATTCTAAAGGGATATAAAGGGTAATTCTAAAAGGTTCTAAAGGGTAATTCTATAGGGTCATCAAGGGTAAATTAGAAAGGGTAATTCTAAAATTATAAAGTGTTCTAATCTATTTAGAAAAGGCTCTAAAATCTAATTATAAAGGGTTCTAAAGTGTAATTCTAGAGGGTTCTAAAGGGTGATTCTTAAAGGGTAATTCTAAAGGGTAATTCCAAAGGGTTCTCAAGGGTAATTATAAAGGGTAACTCTAAAGGGCACATCTAAAGGGTAATTTTAAAGGGTAATTCTAAAAGGTACTAAAAGGTCATTCCAAAGGGATATAAAGGGTAATTCTAAAAGGTTCGAAAATTTAAATGGTAATTCTAAAGGGTTATCAAGGGTAAATTATAAAGGGTATTCTAAAAGGTTCTAAAAGGTAATTCTAAAGGGATATAAAGGGTAATTCTAATTGGTTCTAAAGGGTAAATCTAAAGGGTTCTCAAGGGTAAATCTAAAGGATTCTAAACGGTAATACTAAAGGGTAACTCGAAAGGGTAATTCAAAAGGGTAATTCTAGAGTGTGCTAAAGGTTAATTCTAAAGGGTAATTCGAAAGGGTTCTAAAAGGTAATTCTAAAGGGTTCTAAAGGGTAATTTTGACGGGTTCTAAAGGGTAATTCAAAAGGGTTTTAAAGGGTAATTTAAAGGGTTCTAAAAGGTGATTCTAAAGGGTAATACTAAAGTGTATTATAAAGGGTTCTAAACTGCAATTCTAGATGGTTCTAAAGGGTTATCATAAAGGGTTATAAACGGTAATTCTAAAGGGTTATAAATGGTAATCTGAAAGTTACACAGTCGTGCCCAAAAAGATTGGCACCCTTGCACCTTTTTTCAAATAACTCACAATTTTCTCCAAAAATAAGTTGAAATTGACAAAAGTATTTGGTCTCCACAATTCTTTATTTCACTGTTAATATTACAGAACCTTTGTTTTTGATTCAGAACTTAATATATCCTTTTAAATCAGAAAATGAAAGGAAATGGCATTGACAAAATTATTGACACCCAAGACGGTATTTTGTAGCACGGACTTTGGACAAAATAACTGCAGTCAGTCGCTTCCTAGAGCCATGAATGAGCTTCCGACACCTCTTTACTGGCAGTTTGACCCACTCTTCTTGTCCAAACTCCTCCAGTTCTCCCAGATTTGAAGGGCGCCTTCTCCCAACTGCTGTTTTCAGATCTCCCCACAGGTGTTCAATGGGATTTAGATCTGGATTCATTCCCGGCCACTTCAGAACAGTCCAGCGTTTTGTCTTGAACCATTCCTGGGTGCTTTTTGAAGTGTGTTTGGGGTCACTGTCCTGCTGCAAGACCCATACCTTCGACGGAGACCCAGCTTTTCACATTGGGTTGAACATTGTGCTCCAAAATGCCTTGGTAATCTCCTGATTTCATGATGCCATGCACACATTCAAGGCACCCAGTACCAGAGGCAGCACAGCAACCCCAAAACATCACTCAACCTCCTCCATGTTTAACTGTAGGTAAGGTGTTATTTTCTTTGAAGGCTTCATTTTGTTTTCTGTAAACATAGAGATGATGTGCTTTACCAAAACGCTCTAATTTGGTCTCATCTGTCCCACAGGACATTCTCCCAGGAGGATTTTGGCTTGTTCAGGTGTGTTTTGGCAAACTCCAGTCCGGCTCTCTCAGCAGTGGGGTCCTCCTGGGTCTCCTCCGATAGAACCCCCTTTCATTGTGTTGGCGACGGATGGTGCGAGTTGAAACTGTCGTACCTTGTGTCTAAAGGTCAGCTTGAATCTGTTTGGCAGTTGATCGAGGTGCATTCTCCACCTTTCGCACAATCTTTCGCTGCAATCTTCGATCAAGTTTTCTCTTGTGGCCACATCCAGGGAGGTTGGACTGCAGTGCCATGGGCCTTATACTTCCTGATAACATTGCGTACTGTGGACACAGGAACAGCAAGATCTCTGGAGATGGACTTGTAGCCTTGAGAGATTGTCCATGCTTGGCTACAATTTTGTGTCTGACCATCTCAGACAATTCTCTGGTTTTCTTTCTTTTCTCCATGCTCATTGCGGTACACACAGTGACACAAAACAGCAGAATGACTCCTTTTCTCTATTCAAACTGGTTGAATGAGTGATTTCTATATTGCAGACACCTGCAACTCACCACAGGTGAGTTCAATTCCAAAGTAAAGGAGAATCACCTGCTTGAAATCTAATTATTTCTAACAACTTCTAAAAGGTGCCAATAATATTGTCCGGGCCATTTTAGGATTTCTGCATGTAATAAGCTAAGATTTAGTAATTTTTTCAGCTTTTTTGTTTTGTTCCACTGCAAACCAAAGAAATACACGTGTGGATACCAAAAGATTTTTACATTTCAACAATTTTCTGGAAGAAATGGTGCATTATTTGAGAAAAGTGCAAGGGTGCCAATCTTTTTGGCCACGACTGCAAATGCTAATTCTAAAGGGTTTTAAAGTGCAATTCTACAGAGTTCTAAATTGAGATTCTAAAGGGTTATAAACGGTAATTCTAAAGGGTTTTAAACGGTAATTATAAAGGGTTATAAACGTTAATTCTAAAGGGTTCTAAAGGGTATATATATATTTTTTATAAAGTTAAGCCACCTTTACATTTTTTTCCATGGAGAAGTTTGGAGATACAGATGCAATTTTTTCCCCAAAATGGCGCACATACAACGTGACATATGACGTCATAATTATCATGAAAAATTATACAGGAGGAGGTGCTCCTATGGTGAAAATTGTGTGTCAATCGGTCCAAAAGTTGCAGCGAAAACGAATTTTAAAGGGAATAAATCTGCAAAATACCGGCGGAAGGGACAGACATACATACACTACCGGTCAAAAGTTTAAGAATACCTCAATTTTTCCAGTTTTTATTGAAATTTACACAGTTTAATTTCTCAATATACTCTGAAATTAAGCATAGAACAAATAAACAATTGGAGATAGAAAATAAATGACAGAATCATTTTGTTTAACAAAATTTAATTTAAAATTTTGACTCAGCAAAGTAGCCACCTTTTGCAGATATAACCGCCGAACACACTCGTGGCATTCTTTCTAGAATGGAAATCAAATATTGTTCGGGAAGTTCTTCCCAACACTGTTGCAGAAGTTCCCACAAATGTGTTGCACTTGTAGGTTGCTTTGCTTTCACCCTTCTGTCCAGTTCATCCCAAACCAGCTCGATGGGGTTTAAATCTGGAGACTGTGCTGGCCATTCCATGATTTGAAGCCTACCGTCTTGTTCTTTTCCTCGAAGGTCGTTTTGACATAGCCTGGAGGTGTGTTTAGGGTCATTATCTTGCTGTAGGATGAACCCCTGACCAACTAGGCATATACCAGAGGGTATTACATTAGCTGCAAAATGCTGTGGTTGCCCTTTTGGTTAAGGGTGCCAGTCACTCTGTGCAAGTCGCCGACTCCAGATCCAGCAAAAGAGCCCTAGACCATCACGCTTCCTCCTCTATGTTTGACAGTTGGTGTCACACACTAAGGAACCATCCTTCCACCTACTCGACGGCGTATAAAAATCCCGCGTGATGAACCAAATATTTCAAATTTTGATTCATCGGTCCATAAGACCTTCTTCCAGTCTTCAGTAGTCCACTGGCGGTGCTTCATGGCCCAGGCAAGCCTCTTGTTCTTATTTTGCCATCTTAGCAATGGCTTTCTTACTGCCACTCGACCTGTCAAACCTGCAGCTCGAAGTCTTCTCTTCACAGGTGAAACTGAGACTTGCTTACTTCAACCAGTGTTAAGCTGTGCTTGAAGCTGTTGTCCTGTGAGCCACCTATCACGCAAGCTGTTGACTCGCAGAAACTCCTCTTCTGATTCTGTTGTGGCTTTGGGTCTGCCAGACCTCTTCCTGTCAGAGATTCCTCCAGTTTCCAATATACTACTTCCTGCAGTGCAATATTGTCCAAATAATGCTTCAGAGGGTGTAATAACAGTCCTTTTTTTTACAATATAACTGTGCAATTTACAATATTTTCCCGTTTTTACTAACCTAAACTTTTTTTTAACCTCGAGCAGTTTACTGCTTACCTTTGTACCATTTCAGGTTATTCACTGGACATTAAACAGACATTACATTAAACATTAAACATGTCTGACATTAAACAGATTGGACATTATTCACAAGCCTCTCCTCAGTGAAAGACAGATGAAAGTTTGGAGTTTGCAAAAAAGCACCTAAAGGACTCTCAGACTGTGAGAAACATGATTATGGGGTCTGATGAAACCACGATTGAATGTTTGGCTTCCGTCTGGCCACTCTGCCATAAAGCCCAGATCGGTGGAGTGTTGCAGTGATGGTTGTCCTTCTGGAAGTTTCTCCCATCTCCACACAGGATCTCGGGAGCTCAGCCAGAGTGACCATCGGGTTTTTGGTCCCCTCTCTTACCAAGGCCCTTCACCCCCGATTGCTCAGTTTGGCCGGGCGCCCAGCTCTCGGAAGAGTCATGGTTGTTCCAAACTTCTTCCATTTAAGAATTATGGAGGCCACTGTGCTCTGGGGAACCTTCAATGCAGCAGAATTGTTTTTTGTAGGCTTCCCCAGATCTGTGCCTCGTCACAATCCTGTCTCTGAGCTCTGCAGGCAGTTCCTTCGACCTCATGGCTTGGTTTTTGCTCTGATATGCATTGTCAGCTGTGAGACCTTATATAGACAGGTGTGTGCCTTTCCAAATCATGTCCAATCAATTGAATTTACCACAGGTTGACTCCAATCAAGGTGTAGAAACATCTCAAAGATGATCAAGAGAAATGGGAGGCACCTGAGCTAAATTTCAAGTGGCATAGCAAGGGGTATGAATACTTATGCCAATGTGATATTTCAGATTTTTCTTTTGAATAAATTTGCAAAACTTTCTAAAATCCTGTTTTCTCTTTGTCATTATGGGGTATTGAGTGTAGATTGATAAGGGAAAAAATGAATTTAAACGATTTCAGCATAAGGCTGCAACATAACAAAATGTGAAAAAAGTGAAGGGGTCTGAATACTTTCGGAATGCACTGTATGTCGTTACCTCTGTAATTTATTTCCCATTTCCCTTTTGGCACCACACCATAGACACCAGAAATCGCCCATTAAACAGCTCACTAATAATAAAAACCTACCGGAAGTCATGCATCAAGCCCTAACGCTGACAACCCCGACTTGGGAGGCGCACAGAGCAGGCAGGTCCGTGGGGTCACGCCCCCAAGAGCAGTCATTGGCTAGAGTGAGTGCGAGGTGCTCCGGGATTGGTGGAAGGATGACGTCAGCGACAACGTTCTGGAGCGGGCGAGTTGGCACGGACTGGTTGGAGGAGGATGAGGATGACGTCAGAGCTTGAGGTGATTAAAGAATGCATGAGCAGACATTTTCGCTCTTCTCTTCGTTCTTCTTGGCTTTACGCGGTAGCGGACATTCTCTGTTCTCTTCTCCTTGGCTCCTCACTCTGACAGATTCCCTCTTACACCTGCTCATTTTGAACTTTGTTTGTGAACAATCGCATTTTTATATCTCTCCGCATCAATGCCCTTCTGGTTCTTCTCTGATTTCGGACCTCATCGCGGGCGGCTATGCGCTGATATCTTGCTGGTACTCGCGAGGAGGAAGAGCCGTGGCTTTCCAAGCAGGAGCGATGGGCGGACGAGGCCTGGGTTCCCACCAACGAACGAGCGGTTTCCGTCAACGAAAGGGCAGTTCCCGCCAACGAACGAGAGGTTCCGGCCAACAAACGGGAACGAGCAAGCGGTTCCCATCAACGAAAGAGCAGTTCGTGCCAACGGGCGAGAGGTTCCCGCCAACAAACGGGCGGTTCCCGCCAACGAACGGGCGGTTCTCGCCAACGAACGGGCGGTTCCCGCCAATGAACGGGCGGTTCCCGCCAACGAGCAAGCAGGTTCCGCCAACGAGCGAGCGGGTTCCGCCAACGCCCTGGACGATTTTGACGACCCCTGACGAGACCCCACCAGCTGATTTGAGTTGAGTCCCCTACATAAATTACACATTTGTTTTCCAGTTATTTTATCCCATTGTCTGTATACGAGTCTGGTTGTGGGACTGCTCCAAATTAGGAATTGTTCATCGTGCATTTTCTTTGTTTGCTGGCATTTATTTTCTTTAATAAACCTGTTTATTTTTGTACATTTTAATTCCGTTTCGTGTGAGTTTATTTGTACCACGGTGAAGACTGCCGTTGGGGTCCGAGAAGGTAAGGCTCCTGTTTCCCCCTCCCTCTTGCTCCCCCACGCATAAAAACTCCGCTGTATTTTGTTTAACTGAACGCCTCAGAGTAACAGCTCGTTTGGTCATCCGTGCTACCTTAAGGTGTTCACCAAGGGTAGTCACGCGACAATATGATTACAGCACCACATATAAATACACACACATAGGACTACAACTTACCTGGCACAGAAACCACCCCAAAGTCGGCTTCCATTTCAGACGAATAATTTCATTTTTCCATTTCTTTTTTAACTTCTCGCATCTGAAGGGAACCTATTCATTTTGATCCATTCTCTGATTGATTGGTGCAGCCAATAGCACAGCATTGTGTCATTTTAAAAAGAATGATGAGATATCGACTATCGTGTGCTCATTCAATGAACGATCAAAGGAAACAAATTGGCGACCATGACCCACGTGACCAGAAATTTCCAGAATGCGCAATGTCGCTACTCCTTGTACGTAGGTACTCCAACCTCCCGATCCCCACCCCCTCAACAATATATATCTTATAAAAGTCCCTTCCCTAGTTCCCTTAATGTTTCATCCAATATTCCTGTCCCTTCTGTCTTCACTCAGACATTCTGCTGCCCTTCACTTTTGGAGTCATCTGTTTATTTTGTAGGCCAACATGTCAGAAACTTTTACCCTCTCTTCTTTCTCTGCTCCTTCCCTTCTATTCTATACCCATACTCCTATATCCTCCCAATCTTCCTTCCCTTCTCTCCCAAACTCCACTCAACTGCTTTCCTTCTGCTACCATCATACATTATCTTCTTTTCCTCAATTTACTCCGTACCTATATGTTCACAATAATGATACCTCGATTCCTATCCTCTTCCCTTCTGTTCCTTTTTCCATGTTGGCATTTCCAATTTCCTCTCTCCCTACTCCGTCCTACCCTGTGTACGTATCATAAGTACATGCCTTCTATGAAGGCGTCACATATATTTACAAAAGGTACAATTCACATTTATTGCCACATGCGATGCAATATAAATGATGTAATAGTGGCAAGGTGCTCCATTTGAAAGTGTTTATTCGATAAATGGAGCTTTTTGATGCCTCGGGTACGTAATAAAAAATTGTATTTGTGTCAAATCCAGTGAACACTTGCAAATTAGGATTGTGGTTGTATTATTTTTTAATCTGATAAAAACACATTTTTTGTTATGGTATGGGTGCAATAGCCTTGGACAATTTCACTTCCTTCCGTTGGAATCATAGTAATTGCTTTAGCCATTATTGTGCCAGGCTGGATGACAGTTATCAACAACTCACCCATTTTCTGATCTCTTGATTTAGTACTACAGCGATGTATTCTCATGTCGTTTTCATTCTTAAAAGTTATGAAAACGTTCAACAATAAAATTTATGGCATTTAAGGGCTTAGCGCTTCACTCTGTAGTTGATTTTCAGCACATCATTTTGTACACCTTTGATGGGGCGGCCATTTCGTTCCCAGTGCCATCCCTAGATATGGAGTACTATCATACTCTATAATATCCTTATGTCAGTCTTGATAATATAATCCAATAGAACCATGTACTATTAAGTCATCAATATGCGATATTAAGAATTGATGATAAATTGTTCGCCATTTTAAGGCAAAGTAATTGCTCATAATTGCATTGGTATTGATAAATTTCTCCAAAAGTACCATGAAAAATAATCCAAAGATGAAATAACAGGATTTTTTTTACCTAACATGACCTCTGACCTTTGACCTCATGCCCCCAAAATATAATCAGTTCATCTTTACCTCATTATATATACCTGCACCAAGTTTGACTAAGATCCCTTCAGCCGATCTCAAGTTATCACAGAAACAAAAACCCATCACGGACGGACACACGGACGGACGGACGGACAGCTGGGCGGACAGCCGGATGGAAAACCTGAAAACAATAATGCCTCCGGTGACTTCGTCGGTGTTAGTTATAAGTTTTCTACTTTTTGGCAATCTCTAAATTTATACATCCATCCATGAAACAGCCTCCCAAAACAAGGGCAAAATGTCACCAAACTGATGGTTTCATGGGTAAACGAGGACGGCACTTAGTAAGGCACATACCTCCACCAGGTTAAACAGTTTACATTTTGTATCCTACTGATAGGGCGGATTACATTCAGACATTAACTAAAAATCTAATAAATTTGTCATTGTCACACCCCCAATCTGTCCACCTAGTTTCTACCAAATACGTCCACAAAGTTTTGAGATATCCAGCATCCAGCTCACAGACAGACAGACAGACAGACAGACAGGATGAAAACATAACCTCTGTCCACCTTTGGTGACATACCGCTGGCAAATCACTACATGCTTGTGATTGTTTTTTACAGGAATCATCTGCCAGATTGAAATGCTTTTTAGAACTCCCTCTAACCAATCACTGCTCTTGGGGGCGTGACCCCACGGACTTGCATGCTCTGTGCGCCTCCCAAGTCGGGGTTGTCAGCGGTGGGGTTCGATGCATGACCTCAGTCGATTTTTATTATAGTGAGCTGTTTAATGGGCGATTTCTGGTGTTGATGGTGTGGTGCCAAAAGGGACATAGGAAATAAATTACAGAGGTAACGACGTACAAGGGATAATTTCAAAGTCAACGTTTGAATACTCGCACAAGGTACAGCCAGCAAAAGGCCCCACCTGGAGATCATACCTTCATGTTGCACCCACATGCTAACCCTAACCGCTGCGATGCAACACCCACTTGCTGTTAGTTCTTCTTTCATATGCAAAACAAGGCTGCGGTTGGCATCCATTGCTAGGGTGCAGCATCCGATGATGCAGTGCCCCCTGGAGGTTAGGGAAGGAATTTAGAACTTGTTCATGGTGCCGGCGATAGCTCGCCGACTCTTCGTGAAAGACACCGTGGGATATTTTAAGTCCACCAACTCATGCCAGCAGATGTTAAGCCAGTTTAACATCCATTCGATGGACGGGCTCCTACCTGTGGAACACCAGGACGATAGTTTATAACCAAACCGAGATTGGAACCCATGACAGCTCAGAGACGAGTTTGAACCCATTTGCTAAACTTCGGGAAAGGAGTGGAGCTAGATCCTATTCCTTTGAGGAACAAACCCTCTAAATTAATTAAAGAGCCAACGTTTTTCTTTGCCTTTGAGGTGAGCTGAGCTATTTCAAGCAAACCAATCTAAAGGTAACATCATTCTGTAAATATAAATAAATATTGAATTGGCTTCGTGTCTGGATTCTTATAAGGAAATCACACAGATATACCCACATCTCCCCCCAAAAACAGCTATAGTGGTAATGAATGAGTTCAATGACTAAATATCGTGGAAATGTCACGTTATCAATCACCAAATACACCCAGTTTTGAAACAAATGAAATGTACCCCATTAATTGTGGAAGTTGAAGACTGGTTTTCCCTTACCAAATGTATGTTTTGTCGAGGTCATTTGTTCTTTTTTGTTTTTGAATAACTGCGTTGAAACCGTTTTGAAGGCGTCTTTCCTCTTATCCATCACGATCAGGCACCCTGGAACAAAACGTCCACATGTACTACACTTTATTTTTCTTTTTTTTTGTATACAAGATCGAGGCTCGTGCAAGAGCTAACATCAATCACAAAAACAACAACAAACGGACACACAAAACATACAATAAAGGGAGCGGGAGACAAGATGGGGAGAGAGAGGGAGCACACAAGTACAGCATTCGAGAGCAGGGACAACGGAAGATCCGTGGGAGGGAGAGGGCTTGGGGGAGGAAGCATGGGAAGGGGGGAAGGGGGGGGGGGGGTGGGAAAGGTATAAAAACACATGGACACTGCTAGGACTTCCAGGAAAGAAAGACTGTGCCACGTGGTTTTCGTGGAAAGACATGGGAAGACTGTGCCACGACATGTGTTGGTGGTTGTGCCACGTGGCACTATAGGCCCACACGCCAGGCAGCAGTCACACTCCTTATTCAACTAGATGGTATTCATAGAATACTTACCCTGCGCAGTCAACTTGTTGCGAGCCAACTCTTCTATTTTTCAACATTTTTTTTCTTTGATCCAATATGGCTGCCAGACCACGTGAGCGATGACATCATAAATTTAAATTCTCTAAAATAATTGTTGCATAGATCACGCTCAATACATTTCGAACTGGTCAGACTAAGCGTTGTCGCTGTCGAATTATGATGTCATAATTATGGCACCAATGACGTCATCGTTAACAACAACTATTCCCCATATGGAGTTATTTACAATGAGCCATGTTTCAATTTATTCCAAGCAGCGGTTTTGGAGATATAGAGGTGTAACATTTTTCGGTTTTTCCAAGATGGCACCTGTACTACATGACCTATGACGTCATGATTGTCATTAAAATATTCTACAGGAGGAGGCGTTCCTATGGTGAAAATTTCGTGTCCATCAGACCAACAGTTGCTGAGGAAAAAATATTCACAATGATCGGATAAGTGTTGTACTTGTAATTATGACGTCATAACGAAGGCACCGATGACATCCACATTAACACATCCTATTCCCCAAGGGGAGTACTTGACAATGAGCCATGTTTGCATTTTTCCCCATGGAGCAGTTTCAGAGGTATAGAGGTGCACCTTTTTTCGTTTTTTTCCAAGATGGCGCCTGCACCACGTGACCTATGACGTCATAATAATCATTTAAATATTCTGCAGGAGGGGCCCTCCTATGGTGAAAATTTCATGTCAATCGGACCAACGGCTGCCGAGAAAATGAATTTTTAAAATGCAGACACTACAACACCCGAATGCTTAACCCCACTTTTCGCTTCTTGCACGTGGGGTAACCACGTGTTATATCGATCTATCCAGCAAGCTCAAAGAGTCTGAAAGGGCAAGACACCCTCAAGTGGCTCCAGCAAGGCGCGACTAACTACAGTGTTTACCCAACCGTACATATATCACACACGTATGTTGACTGTAAATTTAAGGGAAAAGTTCTCCCTTTAGTGACCGGCGTGTCGCCCCTTTAAAGAATGCATACCTACTGGTTACAGACGGTGCACCTACCAGCGCAGGTAATCGTCATGGTGCAGCCGAAACGCCTTTGGGCTGCAGGGACGAGGCACCCTGCTTAAGGTCATGCGGTGTGTACACAGTAAACAAGACTTTACAACACGAAACACACTAATCAAAACACCACACACATGCTGGCGTGAACAGCACCACTGAGCACCGCAATAAAACTTTGGCTCCAGATATTGAGCTTAAAGTGAAACAACCTTTGCCTAAAGAACCAACCTGAGTCGATTAAACCGAAAAAATCAAATGCTGGAAGAGCAAGGTCGAGGTAACTTTGATCAGATTCTGCGAAAGCTTTGAAATGACGAATTTAATTAATCTTAATACAAACATGTTCGCTATTTCCCGAGGAGGAAGTATAGCTAGAAATGCTGAGAACACAGTCATATTCAAATCGCAAACACCGAGTTCATTTGTACCTGGTCTTTTTGATGGCCTTCTGTTTAATGTTCATGTAAATTTCTTCTGGTTCATATCATCTGATGTTCATGTTGCTGATATAAAGGTAATGCCATGAGGATTATGTACACCTTCTGCATATAAAAACAAATAAACAAATTGTAGCGGCTGCCGCTGGGTGTTCACAATCGCCTTGCACCTATCAAGGACGTGGAGCGATCACCATGCCGGGCTCGTCCAGGACGCCCAGGCATGCTCGCCCTCAACTTGCCAGGCCGCAGCCAGGACGCTGGGCCACGCCCCCTGGCGCCGGGCCTGGGCAAACCCCCTGGGTTAATAGATATATATTGCTGACCGATAAACGGGTTTTGAGAGTGCCTGAGTGTTTGATTTCAATAAAGCAACTCAGATGAATTCCAGCTTTTTGTCGCGTCCATTCTTCTGATCGACGTGGGAGCCCCAGCTCCTTCATTGGTGACCTATCGACATGGACACGGCAGTCGCCCTTAAACTGCCTACCTTCTGGGAGGCTCACGCGGCGGTTTGGTTCGCACAGGCGGAGTCCCTGTTCGCCCTGCGAGGCATCACGGCCGACGACACCCGCTTCCACCATGTGGTAGCTGCGCTCGGGTCGGCTACCGCGGCCCGCGCCCTGAGCCTCCTCGAAAGCCCGCCAGCCGCTGACAAATACGGCGCGATTAAGAAGCTTCTCCTCGATGCTTTCGCCCTCCCATCGGCGGAACGCGCACGGCGCCTGCTCGAACTGCCTGAGCTCGGCGACACGCGCCCTTCCGAGCGAATGGACTACATGCTTTCACTGCTCGGCGAGCACTCTCCGGCATTCCTGTTCCGGGAGCTGTTCCTCCGTCAGCTGCCTAACCCGGTACGCCTCGCCCTGGCAAGCACGACGATCACAGATCCCCGGGCCCTTGCCAGAGAAGCCGACAAGATCTCCGCTGCAGGACGGCGCATCGCAGCGGCGACATGGGACCCACTGCCGTCCGACGCAACAACCATGGCGCCCGAGCACCCGGCACGGTCGACGGCCGAACTGCCGACGCAATTGGCGGCCGCTCTACCGTGCCGACCACCTCCAGCATGACGACCGAGGCCTCCACCCGACCAAGCGTGGTGTTACTATCATGCCAGATTCGGACAAAAGGCCCGGACATGCCGACCC
The DNA here is from genome assembly GCF_964187855.1 of Myxine glutinosa. Taxonomy (NCBI): domain Eukaryota; kingdom Metazoa; phylum Chordata; class Myxini; order Myxiniformes; family Myxinidae; genus Myxine; species Myxine glutinosa. Next base: position 13,655,845 of record NC_136263.1, read on the forward strand.
CCGTGCACCTTCGGCAGGCCGGGAAACGGCCGGGCCGGCGTTCATTACCAGCCATGAGCGCCGGCCACACGGGCAACTTACTGTTCATCACGGATAAAGCGTCCGGACGGCGCTTCCTGTGCGACACCGGCGCCCAACTGAGCGTCATACCCGCCTCTGACCAGGACAGGCAATCCGCGGTTTGCGGCCCCTCCTTGGTTGCGGCCAACGGATCGACTATCCGCACCTTCGGCCCGCGCAACGTCACCCTCTGCTTCGGCGGCCAACGCTTTGCTTGGACGTTTGTAACCGCCAACGTGCCCATGGCTCTGCTAGGCGCCGACTTCCTCTGCGCACATGGACTGCTGGTGGACGTCCAACGGCGTCGTTTAATCAACGCTGAAACCTTCAGCTCCCTGGTATGCACATTGAGCAGCTCCGCGCCGACCGAGCTGGCATGCACCGTCCCGGCAGCGAACGAGTTTGCTCGCCTGCTCACGGAGTTCCCGGCCCTCACGCGGCCGACGTTTTCAGCCGTCGCAGTACGGCATGGGATCGAGCACCACATACCAACCACGGGCCCGCCGGTCTACGCCAGGGCCCGCCGCCTCGACCCAGCCAAGCTCGCCGTAGCGAAGGCCGAATTCGACGCGTTGGAGCACCTCGGCATCGTGCGGCGCTCCGATAGCGTGTGGGCCTCGCCACTGCACATCGTGCCAAAGCCGGGGGGTGGATGGCGCCCGTGTGGCGACTACTGCCGTCTCAATGACGCTACCACCCCCGACAGGTACCCGATCCCGCATATCCAAGACTTCTCCGCCCGTCTGGCGGGACGGGTCATTTTTTCGAAAATTGATCTCATACGGGGATATCACCAGGTACCTGTCAGGGCGGCCGACGTCCCTAAAACGGCAGTCATCACGCCGTTCGGCTTATTCGAATTCTTGCGGATGCCGTTTGGTCTCAAGAACGCGGCTCAGGCGTTCCAGCGCTTGATGGACGGCGTGCTGCGTGACCTGCCGTTCCTTTTCGTTTACCTGGACGACATCCTCGTCGCCAGCACGTCCCGGGCCGAGCACCTCCTCCACCTCCGAACACTGTTCGGGCGCCTCGGCGAGCACGGCCTCATCGTCAACCCGGCCAAATGCCACTTCGGCACGACGGCCGTTGATTTTTTGGGCCACCACATCACCAAGAACGGGGCCGTGCCGCTGCCAACCAAGGTCGAGGCCATCACCACGTTCCCGCGTCCCCGCACCATAAAGGCCCTGCAGGAATTCCTGGGAATGGTGAATTTTTATCACCGCTTCGTGCCCCGCGCTGCTCAACTCATGCGGCCCCTCTACGAAGCCCTCCGGGGCAAGCCGGCCAAGCACGACATCGCCTGGTCCGCAGCAATGGATGCGGCCTTCCAACGCTCAAAGCGGGCCCTCGCCGACGCAACACTGCTCGCTCACCCGGTGCTCAACGCTCCCATCGCCCTCACCACGGATGCCTCCGACTACGCGGTGGGCGCCGTACATGAGCAATGGGTGAACGGGGTTTGGCAGCCACTCGCTTTTTTCAGCTGGCAGCTCCGGCCGAACGAGCTCAAATACAGCACGTTTGACCGGGAGCTCCTCGGTCTACACCTGGCCGTCCGCCATTTCCGCCACCTCCTGGAGGGCCGACCTTTCACGGCGTTCGTCGACCACAAGCCGTTGGTTTACGCCATGGCCAAGGTCACGGAGCCATGGTCGGCCCGCCAACAGCACCACCTCTCCGCCGTGTCGGAGTTTACCACGGACATCCGGCACGTCGCCGGCAAAAACAACGCCGTGGCCGACTGTCTTTCCCGGGCCAGCGCGAACGCGGTCCACCTGGGCGTGGATTTTGCGCTTATGGCGGCGGACCAAACCACCGACACCACTGTGCAAGCCCTCCGGGCGGCGGACACGGGCCTCCGCCTGGCCGACATCCCCTGCGCGGACACTGTCCTGCTCTGCGACGTCTCCCAAGGCCAGCCTCGCCCCATCGTGCCCGTCACCTGGCAACGCCGCATCTTCGCCTCCCTCCACGGCCTTTCCCACCCGGGCCGGAAAGCTTCCCAGAAGCTGGTGTCGGCGCGTTTCGTCTGGCACGGCCTTCGTCGGGACGTCCGCGATTGGACCAGCACCTGCACGGCCTGCCAACGGGCCAAGGTCCACCGACACACCCAGGCCCCGCTGGCACCTTTCACCGTGCCCGAACGACGTTTCGACCACGTCAACGTGGATCTGGTGGGCCCCCTCCCCCCGTCACGGGGGTTCACACACCTGCTCACCATGGTGGACAGGACCACCAGGTGGCCGGAGGCCGTTCCCCTCGTCTCCACCACCACCGCCGACGTGGCGCAGGCTTTCATCGCCACCTGGGTCGCCCGCTTCGGCGCACCGGCGGACATCTCGTCAGACCGCGGACCACAGTTCACCTCCGAGCTGTGGGGCACGGTCGCCCGCAACCTGGGGGTCAAGCTCCACCGTACTACGGCCTACCACCCCCAAGCAAACGGGTTGTGCGAGCGATTCCACCGCTCCATGAAGGCCGCGCTCATGGCCGGCCTTCAAGACGGCGGTTGGGCCGACCGGCTGCCGTGGGTCCTTTTGGGCCTTCGCACGGCCCCCAAGGAGGACCTCCAGGCATCCACCGCCGAGCTTGTCTATGGCCAGGTGCTACGCGTCCCGGGCGAATTCGTGCCCGACGCTACCAGTCCCTGGTCCGCAGCTCACCAGCGCTCGGACCTCCAGGAGGCCGCCCGACGGTTTGCCCCCGTGCCAACATCCCACCACGGTGACCCCCAGTCCTACGTCCCCCCAGCACTCCGCACAGCGGAGTATGTTTTTGTGCGTCACGACGCACATCGGTGGCCACTCCAGCCGCCGTACGACGGGCCCTTCCGGGTGCTGCGACGGGACGACAAGTCGTTCGTCATCGACATCGGCGGCAGGTCGGACCGGATTGCAGTGGACCGCCTCAAGCCGGCGCACGTGGACGTCGACCACCCACCACGGGTGGCCCTTCCGCCGCGGCGAGGCCGCCCCCCGTCCACGGTGCCCCCCACTCGACCGCCCACCACCTCACCGGACCCCCTCCCACGACCCGCCAGGGGTCGCTTCGGCCGGGTCATCAGGACCCCCCTCAAATTGACCCTGCCGGTGCAAGTCGATTCTGGGGGGACGTGTGTAGCGGCTGCCGCTGGGTGTTCACAATCGCCTTGCACCTATCAAGGACGCGGAGCGATCACCATGCCGGGCTCGTCCAGGACGCCCGGGCAGGCCCGCACTCAACTTGCCAGGCCTCGGTCGGGACGCCCGGGCATGCCCGGGCATGCCCGGGCAGGCTCGCCCTCAACTTGCCAGGCCGCAGCCAGGACGCTGGGCCACGCCCCCTGGCGCCGGGCCTGGGCAAACCCCCTGGGTTAATAGATATATATTGCTGACCGATAAACGGGTTTTGAGAGTGCCTGAGTGTTTGATTTCAATAAAGCAACTCAGATGAATTCCAGCTTTTTGTCGCGTCCATTCTTCTGATCGACGTGGGAGCCCCAGCTCCTTCAAAATAAAACAAACAATAAAGACATGCATAGCACGATAGCTGCAAGGTGCAAATAAACAACAGTTGCCATGGCAACAGCAATTTGGCCTATCAAGTATTTAAATGATTGATTGATTGTTATGGATAACAAATTTGGTTGTAACATTTTCTAACAACGGCCTAACAGGTGTTTTCTATGTTTTGGATGACCTTGACATTTGACTAAGTTTGACGAAATCTTACTCACATAGACTACACGAACGTACGAATAAGCTGTTTAAGTTTTAATTTGATATCTCTACATCATCCGATTGAGCTACATGCGCGCGCACACACACACACACACACACACACACACACACACACACACACACACACACACACACACACACACACACACACACACACACACACACACAACGGTTCTTTTCATTTAATTATCCCTTCCTCCGTGTGTAAGTCTGGTGTGCGTACGTCCCAATATAGGACATTCATTATCGTGCGTTTTCATTGTACCGGCATTTCGTTTAATAAAGCCGGCGTTTATTTTTGTACATAAAAGCCGTTTTTGTTTGAGTTTATTTCCTGCAGGATCGGAGCTGCTGCGCAGGACCGACAGGTAAAGGCTTCCAGCTTCTTCTTCCTCTCTCGCATATATAGTGAAATCCGTATTTGAACTGACCGCCTTTGGAGTTAAAGCTGGCTTTGGCTATCCGTGATTTCCCGGTCTTCACAGAGCGGGATTACGCGACAATATATATATATATATATATATATATATATATATGAAGTCAATCGGATGAGAATTAACAATCTGTGACCTGACCTTTTGACCTATTGACCTAAAAATAATAGGCTACCAGCCTGTGACTACCTTTTACAATGTGGTAAAGTTACGTGAAGTTCGGAGTGAAAATGTAACCTGTAGGTGAATGACACAGACAGACAAACAGATAGACCGAACTAGAAATCACTCAGAGCGACACTTGGTGAAACAGATTGAATTAAACACTGTTGCAGTGAATCCTCCGTTGCCAAGGATGGGAAATGAGGCAAAGAGGGAATGAGCTTACCTGTGGATTGCCTGATGAACAAAATCAGATGAAAAATGGATCTTCATTCCCCAAGCTACGGTAAAAAAATGAATGAATGAAGTCCATTCACAATCATGTCTGATGTGTGTTTGTCTGATGTGTATTTGTCTGATGTGTACTAACTAATCCCAGAGGTTGAAAATATCGTTATTTTTGCTTCAGCATTCTTAGTTTCCGAGATATCAGCCAAGATGGGCTTTAAACCGTTGACAGGCAAACCTTCAAGTCCATATGCTTGGTAAATCTGTTGGTGTTATGTCTTAAGTTAAAATTAAAAAGTTGAAAATTCAACGGAGAACATTTTGGTGTCAACAGGAAGTTGATACAACTTCCGGGTTCCGGAGTTATTACCGAAAACATGTTTTACATTTTTGCAACGTCACACCATAGTGCGTCGATCAATTTTGCGAAATCTGCGAAAGTTTCAGAACGATCGGTTGAGCGGTTTGGGCTGTAGGCGAGCGGACTAACAAACAAACAAGAAGATGCCATGCAGAGCACGATACTTGCAAAATCGCCCCCCCTCCCCAAAAAAGGTTGCCATTGATCCAGAAAATTGTCCATTTTATCAAGATTAAAATTGACGATCTTTATCAAAACACGTCAATGGGATGAAAAGTGACGATTTTTCAGATGAAAATGGATGATTTTATAAGTTTGACCTTGAGTTGACCTTTGACCTCAAAAATAGTTGGTTTTGCTAGTTCGTGACTCAATGTGCAAGTGCTGTTCAATTTCCAAGTAAATCGGATGAAAATGGCGATTTTAGAAATTTGACCTCAAAACCTCACCTTTGACTTCAAAATCAAAAGGCTTCTCAGTTGTGACGAGCGCTACACCTTGAAGTTTCATGACGATCGGTTTAGAATTGTGACCTGTAGGCGAGTGACAAACAAACAGACAGAATAACAAACGCAACCGACCAATATACTTGAAAAATCTTCGATTTTGCAATAAACAAACTAACTGAACTGATCAACATACTTCGCAAAATTTATTTTGCCAAGTAATAACGAGCCAGACCAATCGATATACCTGTGCAGCTTCGATTTCGCAAGTAACAAACTTTGAGTGCAGTACAGAAATAAATTAAACGTCAACTCCAGTACATTCTGACCCTGGCCATGGAAATAAAATAAAAATTTCATCAACCCAATAATACAGACTTGGCATTTAATATGGAATATATATATTTTTTCTTGACTTGGGTTTACTTTCTTAACTCAGTATATCAATCTGGTGAGTTTCTTTTACACTTTGGTGATTTATTTGTTGAAAGAACCATGTCACTGATTCTGTCGCAGCAAGAAGTCAACAACAGGATTATATCACAGGTGGCATGGCAAAATGTACGGACAGGTGCATTTGATGATTGGCTTCACAGTCGGGTATACAAGGGTTGTTGCGTTCTGTATTAGTGGAAAACAACTGCTGCACATCTCCAAGTTATTGCCGCTTCCTCTGGAGATGGTCCGTCAACTCGACAATGCTGTTTGTCATTGAGTGGTGGCTTTACGAAATTACGGCATGAAACAGGGTGCTATTGCTCGGCAGTATGGCATCACTCAAGGTCAGGTGTCAAAGATCCTGAAACGAAATGCTCAGAGGGGTGTCCCTACTCCAATACCGAGGCCAGGACGTCCCCGCAGAACCACAAGGCGGGATGATCGCCAGCTGCACCGGTTAGCCCGCAATGGCCGGACCAAGTCAGCTAATCGGCTTAGGGCTGAGTGGCAGCAACTGACAAATGTGCCTGTATCCAGAAGGCTAGTCAACCAACGACTGGTTCAAGCAGGCTATCGTGCCAGGCGTCCCCTGAGAAAGCCACGCCTGACCAGACAACACCGCCAGCGCCGATTGCAGTGGGCCAGAGAGCACCGTCAATGGCAGCCAGGACACTGGAATCACGTGATCTTCAGTGACGAGTCTAGATTTCTGGTCTATCGTCAAGATGGCCGCGTCCGAGTGCGCAGACAAGTGCATGAAGCCGACAACGAAGATTGTATAGTGCAAAGAGTCCAAGCTGGAGGTGATGGGCTGACCGTTTGGGCTGCTTTTCATGCAGGGGGCAAAACTGACCTGGTTGTTCTGAATGGAAACCTGAACCAGTTCAAGTACAGGGCCATTCTGGAAGAAACATTGCTTCCATTTGCTCGTGCAGCCTTTTGAGGAAACTTTGTCTTCCAAGATGACAATGCACGGCCTCATCATGCTCGCATGATCCAACACTTTCTTGTTGACCGTGGTGTAGAGCATATGGAGTGGCCTGCCATGTCCCCGGATATGAATCCTATAGAGAACTTGTGGGAAGAATTAACGCGTCAAATCGACCACTTCGACCAGCAGCCGACCACTGTGCGTGAATTGCAGCAGGCTATTGTCACTGCATGGCAAGCGATTCCTGTCCAAACCTTGGCAAATCTCGTGAACAGCATGCCTCAACGTGTACGTGCTCCCCTGAATGCTCGTGGGGGTTACACGAAGTACTGAACTGTAATTTTACTGTCCGTAATCCCAGTCGTAATTGAACTTTTGTTTTTGTTAAAAATTTTTTGGCTAATGTGCAAAATAAAGAGACACTTCTGGAAAACGTACAGATGTTTAACACAGTACTGTCCATGAATTGAGTTCGATATCAGTTTACATCACTTTCAAGGATCAATTTATTTGTTTCGAAATGTCAAATGTGGTTTTTGTTTCTTTTAAAGGTCACATTAACAAAATCTAGAATAATTTCAATATAATTCCAATGAACTTTTGGTTCTAAGACATCTTGAAAAGTAAGTTCACCCCCACAAAAAAATATTCCATATTAAATGCCAAGTCTGTAAATTCCACCCCTCACTCCCAGGGCAGCACCAGGTAGTCCCAGCTCGTAAATAATAATAAAGAAGCTCTACTAATGCATTATTATCAAAACTGAATCAATTCTATATATTTATTTTGCCAATGACAAAAAAGATCCTCTAATCTAAAATTATATATTTGTCGTTGAAGTTGTCATTATACATTTGTCATTTATCTCCCTCACTGTCTTCAATCCCACTCCTCCCTCCAGGTCTAAAAAACAGCTGTTCACCACCATCTCTTGTCTTCCCCCATCCAAACCCTTGATCTTTTCTACCCCCGTTAATTTCACCCCAAATCCACTTTTTTGAAATACCAACTTCTTTCCTGGAAGTCCTTGGTGTCCTTGTGTTTATACTTCTCCCACCCCCACCCCTTCCTCCTTCCAAGCCCTCTCCCTCCCACAGATCTCCCGATGTCCCTGATCTCCCGTTGTGCTTGTGTGCTTCCCCCTCTCTCCCCATCCTGTCTACCGCTCCCTTTATCTTATGTTTTATGTGTTAATTTGTCTTTTTGTGATTAATGTTAGCTCTTACACGAGCCTCGATCTTATATACAAAAAAGAAAGAAAAAAAACCAAGTATTTCACCAAACAGTCAATGCATAGTCTATTAGTGCTTCATAGACCACATACTTGTATTTGTAGACATTGGTTAATATCTGATGTACGAGTACCATCCTCTGTTACAGAGCGTTGGTGTTGCTGAAGCAATTTCTCAGTAAGCATTATACTGGGTGGTTTGCCATTGCCTTTCCAGCAGTAATTTGGTCATGGTGCCGGCAATAGAGCCTACACTTCACGAAGGACACCGCCGGATCTTTATCTGCCACCAACTAATGGCAGCAGACCGGACGTCCATTTACCGTCCATCCCAGGGATGGCACACCCACATTTATGAATCGCCCACCCTGTAAAACACTGGGATGACAGTTTATAGCCGGGTCGGAATTCAAACCCAGGCTAGACAGCTTAGAGGTGAGTGTGTGTGATAAATAAGCCATCCTACCAGCGCACGCGCACACACACACACACGTATCACCCACCTAAGTATACTCATGGCTGGAGCATCCAGCGCGTTGGTATTCTGCTCACATCACACAAGCTTGCCATGCATCTCCAGGAGACAAGGCCTTGTGTGCCTGCTTGCTTCCAAAACAGTTTGGAGTAATCAGGGCAATATGTATTCACATGGCAGCGGTGTGCCAATTATCAACAAGCAAAGGTGAGTCGTGGAAACAACTTTTGTGTATTCCTTTCCACAATGTGGATTTTTAATTCAATTTGGCGTCTCGTTTTCAATTTTATTTATTTATTTATACAAATATTTATTTTTTTTAGTTTTCAAAAATTCATATTTACGTCCCCCGTAACTTGCAACATTCAGTTTGATCTCGATGCATGTGATCACTTTAACGAGTTTTTCCTCGCAAAACTTGTAAATCTTTTGATCCGATTGAAAATTAATTAAATCTAATAGGAAATGTGCAATAATGCTTAATAATAACTTTGTGCCAAAATGTTTCGAGTGTCCACTCTAACTAGTCTGGGAGACTTCAGCAGTTCAATTCTGACCCTGGCCGAGTCACAACAAACACTTTAAAAGTGGTACATGAGCTTCCTCCTCGCTTGATGGTCAATATTGAGAGGGTGACGGACGAATAACCTCCGTGGGTCAGGACCCCATGAGGGTTGGGGGAAGGAGGGAGGTAGGGTGTTGATTTTACCTCCATTTCTCCACCGATTGTGGAGGGAAAAGTGACGTCATGAGGTGACGTTGCTCGTACCCAGTGACCCGGGATGCTCCGACACCACCCCACCTCAGTCAGGTACTGCGTTTGTCTGAAATCAAGTACGATGTTGTCTGTGTATTTGTCTGCATGGTTCAAGTTACAGCTCCTCCATGAGCCTTAGATGTCTGCAAAAGAAAATAAAAAGGAAAAGGAAATGAGTGCCAATGAAACGAGTCACAATGAAATGAGTAACAATGAAATGAGTGACAATGAAACAAGTCACAATGAAAAGTCACAAGGAAACGAGTCACAATGAAACGTGTCACAATGAAACGTGTCACAATGAAACGTGTCACAATGAAACGTGTCACAATGAAACGAGTCACAATGCAACGAGTCACAATGCAACGAGTCACAATGCAACGAGTCACAATGAAACGTGTCACAATGAAACGTGTCACAATGAAACGTGTCACAATGAAACGTGTCACAATGAAACGAGTCACAATGCAACGAGTCACAATGCAACGAGTCACAATGAAACGTGTCACAATGAAACGTGTCACAATGAAACGTGTCACAATGAAACGTGTCACAATGAAACGTGTCACAATGAAACGTGTCACAATGAAACGTGTCACAATGAAACGTGTCACAATGAAACGTGTCACAATGAAACGTGTCACAATGAAACGTGTCACAATGAAACGTGTCACAATGAAACGTGTCACAATGGAATACTTTTCTCCCCTCTGGGAAGGTGCTCCTGCCTCACACCCAGCTCGGCTTCACACTGTTGAAATCAAAGCTTTCAGAATCATTGGAATCTCCCGCGATGAAGCTAACTCCGAGGGCCTTTCACTTACTCACCGCAGGCAGGTTGGTGGTCTTTCTGTCTTCTACCGACTCCTCTCCGGCCTTGCTCCCCCAGCTCTCTCTGGGCTGTCCCCTAAATATTCCTGCAGGTCGCACAAGATCTGCCTGCAACCCTCTTATGGTTAAACTTCCAAAATCAAGACTCTCTGCTCACCTTCACTCCTTCATTCCCCTTTTCTCCCGCCTCTGGAACAAACTCCCTCACTCTCTTCAATCCCACTCCTCCCTCCAGGTCTTTAAAACAGCTGTTCACCACCATCTCTTATCTTCCCCCATCCAAAACCTTGATCTTTTCTACCCCCGCTAATTTCACCCCAGATTCACTTTTTTGAAATACCAACTTCCTTCCTGGAAGTCCTTGCAGTGTTCTTGTGTTTTATACTTCTCCCACCGCCCCCTCCTTCCCACGACTCCTCCCCCCAAGCCCTCCCACAGATCTTCCGATGTCCCTGCTCTCAAATGTTGTGTTTATGTGCTTCCCCTTCTCTCCCCATCTTGTCCACCGCTACCCTTATTATTGTGTGCTTCCCCTTCTCTCCCCATCTTGTCTACCGCTACCCTTATTATATGTTTTGTGTGTCTTTTGATTTTTTGTGTGATAAATGTTAGCTCTTTCACGAGCCTCGATCCTGTATACAAAAAAAGAAGAAAAAAAAAAAGAAAGAAAAAAAAAAGAAAAGAAATGAGTCACATTGAAATGAGTCATAAATAAATGTCACAATGACACGAGTCACAATGAAACGAGTCACAGTGAAACGTGTCACAATGAAATGAGTCAAAAATGAAATTTCTACTTGAAACCACCACTCCTCCTCATCTATCTCCCAGCTCTCCTCATCATTCTCCATCTCACTCCACCATCCCCTCATAAGAGATGATCCATCTCGCTACAACTGCCTCTTAAAACCAGTTTGAATTGATCATTACACCAAATTTATAAGGGACTGGGTGAGGGATCAACATATAATATTCATTATGTCCACAGAGGCTAAAAGTGTAAAATGTGCGGATGTGCTTAAAAAGCGAAATATCCTCGTACTGAACACCACATCACAGGGAATGAAATATTCATCAAATTTAATTCCAGAAAAGTGCACACCTCAAAAGAAAATACAGCGTTTCTGTAAAATGTGCACAGGACAATCCCGTGCTTTCATTACCCAATGGGCTTTTCCATCCAAACCCAAACTCAAACCCAAATACAATTACACGCTTTGCACAGCAGATTCATTTCCAAGCATTTCATAATTTCCCTGCAGGTAAATTTATTATGTGCCACTGAAAAACAATTCGAAGGAAGGTTGGTTACGATTTTGCAGATTGCCGCAACACGATAACAACGTAAAATTATCGACGGCTTTTTTGAGCAGATGCAGTGCCTAGAACAGAAAATCTAACGATCTAATATTTTTGGCAATTTGGCTTGTTTGCGAAGCCAGCAATTTCATCCGGAAAAAAAAAAGGAAAAAAATCTTCTCTTCTTCAAGCAGAAGGTACACCATCATTGCATGTCATCCCCCATTTCCATCCATAATCTTTTCTTCCCCCATTAACCCTACAAAACCCAATCTTCTTACTGTGGAGTACTCTATTTTCTAACCTCCTGTTCTCCCATTCCCTTGCTTATTTTGTCCAACTGTTACCCACCTGTCATTTAACACACAATCACCTGCCCTTACCCTAAGATCCATCTTGTAAGGGAAAGAAATAAGGTGGAAAAGGCAGACTTGGGTGGTGGAAGGGAGGTTTGGAGGGAAGGCGAATACGAATACATGGAATATACAGAAATAGAACTGTGAGCAGTGATGATAGGCTTTTAGGCAAAATGGCCGCCATACCACATGACTGATGACATCGTCATTTTCAATAAAATTTCCTCATGGTAGTCGATCATATCTGTAAATTTTGGTTTGGATCGGTTAAGTGGTTCTGGAAATATAGATTTTCATTTTTTTCCATAAATGCAAGCTGGCCATCATACCATGTGACTGATGATGTCAAGGTTCGCAAAAAAAAAAATCCTCATGTGAAGTCAATCATACGTATGAAGTTTCGGATTGATCCGTTGAGTGGTTCTGGAGATATGGATTTTCAAATATTTTTCCCTTAAATCCAAGAGGGCTGCCAGACCACGTGGCTGATGACGTCAGTTTACAAATATTTTTCCCACATCAGTATGTAAACATATCTTTCAAGTTTCATATCGATCGGAGAAGCAGTTTCGGAGAAGTGGATTTTTGAAGTTTTATTTTAAAATCCAATATAGCCACCAAACCACGTGATCGATGACGTTTTTTCTCGCAAACTTTTATCCCCTTGGCGAGGCAATCATATTTGTAAAATTTTGCATTGATCCGTTCAGCGGTTCTGGAGAAGTAGATCTTTAACGGTTATGATGTAATAGGCAATGGCAGCCAATGTAAGTCAAAATTGCAAAAACAAAATTCATGATGCATGATTATTATTCTCACAAAATGTGTGAGAATAATAATCCTTACAAGACCAAAAGGCTTCCAGTGGGAACCTCACTGGAAGCCTAATAAAGGGTTGGAAGAAGGGTAAGAGAGTTTGGGGTCAATGATTTGCAATTTCTCTCCACGTAACAAGCAAGTTCAGTATCTAGCTTCAGAGGCCGACAGTAATCTCAAATAAGAATGGAAAGCACCATGTTACTCCGTATTTACATCGCATCATGAGCAGGAACAAAGATTCGATTTAAATGCCAAAATGGTTAAAACATTCTCATGAAACCGGATATTTTCTGATCTTCGGGCAGCTATTGCTGCCACTCCGATCAATTGGGCGTCCATTTTGGGACCTCGACATGAACACTTTCACTCGCACACCGAAGAGTTCAAGTCTCTAAAGTATCGAGGAAATTTACCAACAGGAAAAGGAACTAGTAAAGTGATTAAACAGGAAGAAGAAATAATTTAAATGGAATACAAGGCAACGACCAAGAAGAGTCAATGTTCTAAAAAAGTGGCAACTTTTACAATTCCCACATGTAAACAAATTTGACTCTACCTGTGCAATTGTTTTCCCGTATTAAAATGCAATTACAAAAATAAAAGAAATAAAAAGAGTCGGCAGGCATTGAGAAATATTGTGGAGAAAAAAGAATTCCACTGATCACAAGAGCAGCCAAGCAGAGCAGCTCAATTTGAATGAAACATGAGAATCCGTACATCAACGAATGAACGAGAAATGACATAAAATAAATAAATTAATCTAACCTTAGTGTTTGCAATTAAAAGTCAGATCACCCAAAGACAGTTGCAGATTGACTCACTAAGTGGTTTATCTAGAGCCCAAGCACACTTCCACGGATTATCTTGTGCAATATTATCGAGTTGAACACTTCTATTGAATGGACTCCAGTATGGCACAATGATCAACACCCCAGGGTATACAATCGTCCAGCGTAGCATCCACTAAGTGGCGCCTTTCACTTCAAAGAACAATGAAAGTAATTCTGATACAAACTATAAAATAGGAATTAAAAAAAAAATCAAACATCTGCAAAATTCAGCCTGCATCTGCAAAATTCAGCCTGCATCTGCAAAATTCAGCCTGCATCTGCAAAATTCAGCCTGCATCTGCAAAATTCAGCCTGCATCTGCAAAATTCAGCCTGCATCTGCAAAATTCAGCCCGCATCAGCAAAATTCAGCCCGCATCTGCAAAATTCAGCCCGCATCAGCAAAATTCAGCCTGCACCTGCAAAATTCAGCCTGCACCTGCAAAATTCAGCCTGCACCTGCAAAATTCAGCCTGCATCTGCAAAATTCAGCCTGCACCTGCAAAATTCAGCCTGCACCTGCAAAATTCAGCCTGCATCTGCAAAATTCAGCATGCATCTGCAAAATTCAGCCTGCACCTGCAAAATTCAGCATGCATCTGCAAAATTCAGCCTGCATCAGCAAAATTCAGCCTGCATCTGCAAAATTCAGCCTGCATCTGCAAAATTCAGCCTGCATCTGAAAAACCTGAGGAATACCAACAAAGGGCAATGTGCATTTTAAAAGATGCACTGGGCTTGGCCGGACAGCTCAGGGGAGCACACTCATCTTGGAGCTAGCTGTCCAGCTTGGGTTTCAATCGCGATCCAGCTATAAACCTTTACTCTAGTGCTTCGCACACGAGGCGGGGAATCAGTGAGTGCGCCATCCTTCAAACGTACGTTGAACAAAAGGAAGGCAAATTATCACCGGCACGCTGAATAAATTACAAAATGACTGCATTAGCCAATAGGGGGCGGCACTATTACACACTGGGCAACACTCAAAAAGGTGTGCAGCCCAGGCCCATGTACGCCTACGACTACTAACATGAATACGAATATTACTACTTGAAAAATCCCAATTATTATCATCTTCTTGAGGGTTCGGCTGGGAAACGTTTATGGCCCAAGTCTTTCACAGACCGGCTGGCCAGACCCACATCATCACAAATGGTTTCAATAACAAAGTGCAATTTTTCTTTTATAGATCCATTTTTCACAATTCGACTGCTCGTTACAGTTCTGTAATGACGCCTCTCCTCCACAGATAGTTAGGCCTTATGCTCAACATCAATGCCATAATTTTATAAAGAGTCCCAGCACTACATGTAGTACATCAGTCACACAGCGCGATATTCAAGGAGATCAGTAGAATGAAACGTCACATTTCAGCAATTTGAAAAAGGACAAAATTAAATAACGTCATGAAAACTCTGAAATGACGTAATTACGATGCATCGACTTGCTTGATACAACCAGATGATGCTCATAGTGGATCTCCATTTAAAAGGCAGTATATTATGTTTAGAACATGAAGGGAACACAAAGGAACATGGAATTTAGGGACGGAACTAAAAGTGAGCAGAGCACATAACAAAGCGAACATGAAAACCAAGACAGCAAAAGGTTAACCAATGAGCGATGCAAAAATAAACCCATTTTATGGGGCTTATTACAAAAAGCTATTGGAAAACTAGATGACAGGAAGTGATAAATCATCATCACTTGTACCGTCACTGTAAAAACGAGGCAAAGTTGGAAAGTGATTGCATATATATTTCTTCATTTTGTCTTTTTGGACCAAAAAGAGAAACTGAATGCAAACACCCTGGACAATGTGAAAGCGGCGTGCTTCACTGGAGGATACAACCTTCTTCCTGCTCTTCTTGGGCAGAGCTCTTCCTGTCTGAGCCTTCATCTCCCTCAATCTTGCTCTCCCGTGGGACGTGCACGGTGCAGCCCTCTTCTTGCATCGCAGGCCCAACTTGCCCTCGGATTTCCTCCAAAAGATCTCTTTCTCCCGATGGAAGGTTGCTCAGGTAGTATGGAGGTGCCAACTGCACCAAACTATAGTGGAAAATAAAGACAAAAAAAAGTTAGCAAAACCATGTACAAAGCAGTTTAAACTAGAACGGCACTCAGTAGAGAGACTACCTCTGCCAGGTGAACAGTTTACGTTTTGTATCCTCGAGTATCCTAGAGATTGAGGTTTTCAATGCCTCAGGTTTGAAACCCTTTGTTTCAAACTATAGTGGAAAATAAAGACAAAAAAAGTTATCAAAACCATGTACAAAGAAGTTTAAACTACACACAAATAAACAAGTACAGTACTTTCAAAGATTAAAACACGGTGCTGTGCCTGCGACATCAAATCCAACAAACTATAGTTCTTCACCAACTTATGACATAACTTGATGCTTAATTAAGTCAAGTTTAAAATAAAAATAACAATGGCTGTGGTTGGTTGAGCAATTACTTTTTTGTATTACAAGGCCAAATAGCCCAGTAACAACAGCACTGTCTACAAATAGTGCAAATTGCATTACTTATGCAGATGTTAAAAAAATAATTATATATATATATATATATAATTTTTATAAACAGGAATTAAATTCCTGCTTGGGGCTAAGTGTGAAAAACTCTAACATGGGACTCGAACCAAGGACCTCCATCACTTTCGCGGTGACAGCCCACTGCGCTATTGAGCCAACCAAAATCTCCTCAGAAATTTCCACACTTAACACTGCGAGATTTATAATGGTCGATGTCTTACATGCATGTCAGGCAGACTCCAGATGTGAGCGCAAGTATATGTATGCGTATGTATGCGCATGCAACTATATGCAGAAGTGCATTGGAGATTAACTCATCCACTATTTCTATAAACAGGAATTAAATTCCTGCGTGGGGCTAAGTGTGAAAAACTCCGACTCAACACGGGAAATGCAAATTGCATTACTTATGCAGATGTTTTTTAAAAAAGTATATATATATATATATATATATATATATATATATATATATATATATATATATTGTTGCGGATCTTCGAAGACCGTTCCCGGTACAAAGGGGAGATTAAGCCCCTTTTTCTCCTTGGGTCTTTGAAACCGCGAGACCGAGTCGCCACTTCCGGGCAAATGTGGAAAAGGGTTTCGGGACAATTTCACACGTACCTTGAGTACCCATGCCGCAGCGGGAGCGGGGATCGAGTCTCGCACGAACCACGCGTCATTGAGTATGCCCGAGTGGAATGCGTACCACGTCACTCGTGCTGTTACCTTTCTATAGAACCCGATTAGAGCGATCTAATTCGTACCATGCGAGACCAATGATGGAAAAGACAAAAACGGTCGAATCAGAAGGAAGAACAGATTTATTTCCACTATTCACAAGGATTGAAGAAGGAAAGGGATACAGGGCAGAACTTAATCAATCTTATACTTAATTCCCAGACAATGGGCCCACTTACACACACGGGGAGATGGAGGAAGAATATTCGCGTGCCGAACGCGCCTGCTTCGGTCGCTCCAGGAACAGCTCCCCGGTCGTGGCCCTCTGGCAGCCACAGCACGTATCCCAGCGAAGGCAGGCAGGAGGGAAAATCCTCGCGGCGCATATTCAGGCAAAGGCAGGCAGGAGGAAATATCGCGCGTCTGTGGCCCGGCGCGGGTCGTGTTTTATAGCGCGATTAATACTGCGCAGAGCGCGGGGAGCAGGGCAAGTTCATGTACAACGGGGTTATTCAGTTCATACGGGATGACTCGATACGACGCAATCTCACGCGCGTTCTCAACTCCGAAATCCAACTGCACTCCAACTCATCTCAAAACCCCGAACTGAACTCCGATCTCATAACTGAGCGCTCCGAACTCAGGTTGGGGGCACGGGGCACGGGGTTATATGGCCCTGCCCCAGCCCGACTAGAATGTTCCAAACCCCGCCTTTTGATGCAGTGGTAAGTCACTGCCCTCGAGCCCTGATTTGCGGCTCGTGCTTACCGATGGCTCCTCCTCCGCCTTCCTTCGGCCTCAGTCGACTTGTTCAGGCCTGCCGCGTGGTATTTCGGCACCAATACCAACCCAAAGCGCCATAAGGACACCTAATTTTCATTATCCTACTCAACGCAAAACTAACACAGGAAAGGACTACGCTTACATTTACGAAGATATAACTGAGCTTAAGCGAGGCTACATGTTGTAGTGTAACTAACTAGGAGGGGAAATTAACCTTTATTACAAAACCACAACACTACACCCCTCCTTCGACAGACTCGTCCCCGAGTCGGAATCACCAATGAAACGACCAGTAGAGAATGACATGCAAAATTAACCTTACTCTTACATGTGACACATAGGTGTGGTTCCCCCTAGCATTTACTCTGACCCGTGTGTGCGACAGTTTTAAACATGAGATATGTCCCTCCTATTGCGTTGAGCAGCTTCATAACAGATTCACGCCCACAGCTACCCGAGTATTTCCGGAATTTCAAACTAAACACATAGCCGGTGGGCAGCATTCTTATATTTACAAGCACAAAACTTAATTTTATTTACAATTCTATGACCCAGGACCTGTCCTTTTTGGAAGAGAAGATTGGAGGGGAGAGAAAACACAGCAAAACACACTCATAAATCATGACACTTGCTACTTGCTTCCTGCATCTTGCTTCTTCTGTGTGCATATATCAAACCGGCTAGCCCCCGGACCAGCATACAGGCCATTTTAATCTTCAGGGCTATCTAAACTTACACATCTTCTTATGCCTAGCACACCATAATGAAATACACAAAAATGCTTTTATTTCATTTTTTTTTCTTGCCAGGCAGCGCCACTCCCATGTGGTCCGACTGCGTGGCATTAATGCCACTCAACAAGTGGTCCGAAGGTGCAAGATGATTTTGCAGCTAAATGCTGCACAGCAGAGGTGCAAGGCCACAAGGCCTGTGGTCCAGAATGAGTGAGTGTAACAAGGTGCAGCAAAGTGCTGCACAGGTGCAACAAATGTGCAGCAAAAGGATATGGCAGCAAGGTGCTGTGCATTCGGGTGCACAGATGTAGCAAGGTGCAGAAGGGATGCTGCACAGGTCGATGGTGCTGCACAGTTCCACCTCCAAAATGGTCCTGGGGTGGGGGGGAGAGACAAGGCACAACAAGCAAAGCGGAAAGCACACAGTGGCACATAGAACACAAGGTAATGCGGTGCGAGGGATGCGGAAGAGCGAGCAGAGCAGGCTCGTCCGTAACCGTCCGTACCGCCCGCTATACTTCCCTCGCCCTCCTTGTATTTACAATCCGTCTCTACGTCTTATCTCCCATATCCCCCTCTATTCCAAATTCGTCTCCCAATCACTCCCAGGAAGGAAGGAATGGAACAAACACAATGTCCCATTACGTCATGATGCGTCTTACAACTCAAATGGCCTACAGAGCCCTGGTGTGGAGCTTCGTCCTCCTCGATGACTGGCAGTGGATGGTGCGAAGGGATTTCTCACATCCTAACTATTCTAATGCGTTACTCATTTAAACTACGCGGGGTCATACCCTGCCAATCGGCCTCTTTAAACTATGTGGTTCTAAGAACCCGAATCCCCATTGCCCACAATGCGGTGCCCTTGAAATTTGGGTCTCACTCCCACAACTTTTCACTCTGTGCCCTTGCACAATTTCAGGGCTGGGTCGTGTGGCCCTACCAGCAGGTCTACCTACCTGCGCACCTCCGCCACTGAAGTCGCCACCCGAGCTTACCTGCTCCTGCGACTACCTAACTGGGGAAGGCCCCTCCTGGCACTTTATCCCCTGATGCCCACCTTGGCATTGGGCAACCCGGGTCCTTCCCTTGGATCCTCAGGCCCCACTCACACTACAACTAACCAGCTCCCAGAGCCTACCTGCGGCCTCACCTGGCGGACAAACTACCAGTGGCGGAGTGCCCCAATAACCATACGCCCCAATTAAGCCACACGCCCAGCCATTCCACATACTCATGCACCCAACAAAACACTACGTTTCCACTACCTGCACCACAGGTGTCAATATCCAAACAAATTTTGCCTATGCCCTCTACCTGGCTTTACACTACCCACCCCGGGCTTTCGCGAATGGGTTCCACCTCCCCCCATTCACTCCTTCGCACCATGCATTCCACACCTTCTATTCCCATACCAAGCATTCCACACCTTTTATCTCGCACACCAATTATTTCCACTCGCCACTACTTTCACACACCAAATATCTTGCACACCACTTGTGCTCACACACCATTTATCTCACACACTACTTTCCATACACCTCAACACAATTCCATTTGTCTCAATACACAATTCCTCACACACACAGCATCATCTAGCTGACTACTTCCCCTAAAACTCGTACTTCCCCGTCGTCCCTTTACACTATGCACACCCTGTTTCTTTATCAACCATCTAAGCTGTCTAGTGTCTACGTCCCCTCTAAAGTACAGATGTCACTACTTAAATTTTGTCCCTACAGTCTTCTAGTTCCCTAACATTATCCAAGCCTTGGCTAGCTTCGGTGCCCCATGGAGGTAACCATTGCTGGCACCTCCATGTGCCTGTCACTGCCATCCCCCTAAACTAATGCTCATGGGCCCTGGATGTGAGGAATGGTGACATCACCATTCCCCCACGTGGGGTACACTACTCTCATCAGTCCACTACACTCGAGCCTCACCAAGTGGAAATACGTTGTCATGGCTCGCCCTCGAAGGGCCGAGCGATCCATGCGGGTGGTTGGTCACTTGTATTGGGTGTCCGTCCGGCATTTATGATTCAAGGGGGGAGGTATGGATGGGCCGAGGTGCAGGGTTCCATCCCTGCACGGGGCCTCGTGGTCCCACGCACGGTGACCCAACCGGCCACGGTCGGAGCATGTGCGACAAGGTGCGCGGCTCCGAAAACTCCTACCTCCCCATGAACCTCGCCGATTGCCTTTGCCGCCACGGCACGGCACCAACCATACAGTGCGGGGGCTGGCACGAATCGTGCTCGCCGGTTCTTGGGAGACCGATGCGGCACGGATTCCCTCCGGTCCCTGCAGCACACAACTCACCGGGGGCCAACGTCTACTATCCGTCCCGCTAAACGCTACCCCGGTCGGTGTCGATGCTTGAGCCGCGTCCTCACCACTCGCGACCCACTCCGCACTTGCACACCCAGGCACCCCCGCGCCTCCCACACACTCCGTTACTGCACACTCTCCTTCCACATTCTCTGGTGTGCATTCTCCCTCACACTCCGTACTTGTACCTGCACACCTAGGCGCACTCACGCCTTTCACACACTTCATTGTTGCACACCCTGGCACACACTCTTTGTTACACACTCCGTAACACCCCCGGGTGTGCACTCCTGCACACACTCTGGTGTGCACTGCTGCACACACTCTGTAACACACTTTTCCTACACTCTCGGGTGTGCAATCCTCCTTCGCACACTCAATCATCGCACACTCTTTTTCCACACTCCGTAACACACTCTTTCTCACACTCGCGCTCCACGCACGCCCTCTCATACCGCACAATGGGCCTTTCGCAAATCGTACCAGCCGCCCTCGTACACCACACAATGGACCTTCCACGAACGCCCGGGTCTCGCCTCCTTCCCAAGCGCGCCAAAAACATTCATACCATTTTTTCCACTCACCTCGGGGTCCTCCTTACCCGGCAGCACCTGCAAATTTTTTATTGAATTAGCAAGCATGGCATCACGGTGCAAATGCAGACTTTGTGTGGATTCCATCTCTTTCTCCCGTGATTTGCTCCCCGTTTCTACCGTCTCTTCGGCCCCAATTATTTCTTTTTCCTCGACAATCGTCGGCACCCCCACAATTTCTTTGTCCAATTCGGTGATCGTCGGCTCTTCTACACCCGCGTCGCGATTTCCATAGCCCCGGTCAACTTGGCTGTCCTTTGCTCAAGCTCGCTCCCCACGCATTCCTCACACTGCGTCACCCCGTCGCGTACCACTGCGACCTCCTCGCTCAACCCACGCCTAATGTCCTCCCCTGCCTCTTCCATGTCCCTCTTTGACTCTGCCATCATTTTTTCCCTTTCACAGGTGGATTTGTCCCCCATTTCTTTCAATTGATCACCCATTTTGTTTTCCAACCTTACCATGTTACACCTGGCTTCATCTCTCTGGGTGTCCATTTTGTTTTCCAGCCCCTCCTTCATTTCTTTCATTTCATTCTTTAGCTCTTTCGTGTCTTCACCCGATCTGACCATAAAGGCCATCATTTGTGTCATAAATAGGCCCATATCCATTGGCGCCGCGGGCTCGGCTTCCGCCGCCACGTGCGAGGTGCCGCCATTTTCGTTACCAGCTGCCGCCCCCTCTTCCGCTTCCTCCACTACCAACTGTCCCTGCAGGTCCTGGGTCATCACCTCTTCCTCTTCATCTACCCCCACCGGCATTCGACCACCTTGGCCCCGCCATGGTACGAATACAATTTGGATTTTACAACTAAATTTCGTTCGCTCGTAATCTGGAGCCAATTCGTCCAAAAAATTTTTAGGGTCCAAATCCTACTCAACTGACACCAAATTGTTGCAGATCTTCGAAGCCCGTTCCCGTTACAAAGGGGAGATTAAGCCCCTTTTTCTCCTTGGGTCATCGAACCCGCGAGACCGAGTCGCCACTTCCAGGCAAACGTGGAAAAGGGTTTTGGGACAATTTCACAAGTACCTTGAGTACCCACACTGCAGCGGAAGCGGGGATCGAGTCTCGCACGAACCACACGTGATTGAGTACGCCCGAGCGGAATGCATACCACGTGACTCATGCTGTTACCTTTCTATAGAACCCGATTAGAGCGATCTAATTCGTACCATGCGAGACCAATGATGGAAAAGACAAAAACGGTCGAATCAGAAGGAAGAACAGATTTATTTACACTATTCACAAGGATTGAAGAAGGAAAGGGACACAGAGCAGAACTTAATCAATCTTATACTTAAACCCAGACAATGGGCCCACTTACACACATGGGGAAATGTAAGAAGAATGTTCGCACGCCGAACGCGCCTGCTTCGGTCGCTCCAGGAACAGCTCACCCGGCGTGGCCCTCTGGCGGTCACAGCACGTATCCCAGCGAAGGCAGGCAGGAGGGAAAATCCTCACGGCGCGTATTCAGGCAAAGGCAGGCAGGAGGAAATATCGCGCGTCTGTGGCCCGGCGCAGGTCGTCTTTTACAGCGCGATTAATACTGTGCAGAGCGCGGGGAGCAGGGCAAGTTCGTGTAAAACGGGGTTATTCAGTTCATATGGTATGACTCGATACGACGCAATCTCACGCGCGTTCTCAACTCCGAAATCCAACTGCACTCCAACTCATCTCAAAACCCCGAACTGAACTCCGATCTCATAACTGAACGCTCCGAACTCAGGTGGGGGGCACGGGGCAATATGGCCCCGCCCCAGCCCTACTCAAATGTTCCAAACCCCACCTTTTGCCGCAGTGGTAAGTCACTCCCCTCGAGCCCTGATTGGCGGCTCGTGCTTACCGATGGCTCCTCCTCCGCCTTCCTTCGGCCTCGGTCGACTTGTTCAGGCCTGCCGCGTGGTATTTCGGCGCCAATACCAATCCAAAGTGCCATAAGGACACCTAATTTTCATTATCCTACTCAATGCAAAACTAACACAGGAAACGACTACGCTTACATTTACTAAGAAATAACTGAGCTTAAGCGAGGCTACATGTTGTAGTGTAACGAACTAGGAGGGGAAATTAACCTTTATTACAAAACCGCAATCCAATGAATTGAATCCAATGCAAATTGAATCCAATGAGTCATCTCAATGCAACCAAAATGGTCAACCGCTTCAAAGTGCCTGTTCTCGACGTATACCCCACAAAGCAAAACCCTTCAGTTCCGTCTCTTTCTCTCTCTTTTCTGCATCTTAAAGGGAATTCGTACGCAGTAAAATGTGAGTACTGCTTACAATTGTGGGCAAGGGATCCTGCATTCCCTATTGCACTTTCTACATGCTCCTCTTCCTTCACTTGTTTATTAACGCACAGGTTGTAAACCTGGTGCGTTATAGCGTTTGCCTGGGAATTTCGGGCGCTCAAAAGTGAAGCTAGTTTCTGTCACCCATTTCTGTCGCTCATTTCTGTCGCTCATTTCTGTCGCTCAGATGTGTAAACATGACGTCATCAAATCTATATTTATAGGATAGGTTATAGGAGATATATATGTTATAGGATAGGAATATAGGACCCAAATGACCCAGAGGACCCAAATGACCCAGAGGACCCAAATGACCCAGAGGACCCAAATGACCCAGAGGACCAAAATGACCCAGAGGACCCAAATGACCCAGAGGACCCAAATGACCCAGAGGACCCAAATGACCCAGAGGACCCAAATGACCCAGAGGACCCAAATGACCCAGAGGACCCAAATGACCCAGAGGACCCAAATGACCCAGAGGACCCAAATGACCCAGAGGACCCAAAGGACCCAAATGACCCAAATGACCCAGAGGACCCAAATGACCCAGAGGACCCAAATGACCCAGAGGACCCAAATGACCCAGAGGACCCAAATGACCCAGAGGACCCAAATGACCCAGAGGACCCAAATGACCCAGAGGACCCAAATGACCCAGAGGACCCAAATGACCCAAATGACCCAGAGGACCCAGAGGACCCAAATGACCCAGAGGACCCAAATGACCCAGAGGACCCAAATGACCCAGAGGACCCAAATGACCCAGAGGACCCAGAGGACCCAAATGACCCAGAGGACCCAAATGACCCAGAGGACCCAAATGACCCAGAGGACCCAGAGGACCCAAATGACCCAGAGGACCCAAATGACCCAGAGGACCCAAATGACCCAGAGGACCCAAATGACCCAGAGGACCCAAATGACCCAGAGGACCCAAATGACCCAGAGGACCCAAATGACCCAGAGGACCCAAATGACCCAGAGGACCCAAATGACCCAGAGGACCCAAATGACCCAGAGGACCCAAATGACCCAGAGGACCCAAATGACCCAGAGGACCCAAATGACCCAGAGGACCCAAATGACCCAGAGGACCCAAATGACCCAGAGGACCCAAATGACCCAGAGGACCCAAATGACCCAGAGGACCCAAATGACCCAGAGGACCCAAATGACCCAGAGGACCCAAATGACCCAGAGGACCCAAATGACCCAGAGGACCCAGAGGACCCAAATGACCCAGAGGACCCAGAGGACCCAAATGACCCAAATGACCCAAATGACCCAAATGACCCAAATGACCCAGAGGACCCAAATGACCCAGAGGACCCAAATGACCCAGAGGACCCAAATGACCCAGAGGACCCAAATGACCCAGAGGACCCAAATGACCCAGAGGACCCAAATGACCCAGAGGACCCAAATGACCCAGAGGACCCAAATGACCCAGAGGACCCAAATGACCCAGAGGACCCAAATGACCCAGAGGACCCAAATTCTATGTATGTTTCTATGATGATGTATGTTTTGGTGAAAGTACATAATGTGAATACTAGTAGCAATTTTACAAAAACCATGGCATAATTTCAAATCTTGACCCGAGATGATAATTATGCTACATCATAATTTCCATGTGCCAACCTGGGCGGAATCCAAGTGGATTCACTTGACTTGTTCTAATCATTCCTGTCGAATCACTTTTCCCTGTGTCTCCCAAACCCCTCTCTCAGTCTTTCAAAGTAAAAGCTCCATACCATCTTAAGTTGTCTACTGTAAAAATGTAAAAAAAAAAAAAACTCCTCCCAACTCCCATAGCACCCCACCATTGCTCTCATCAATGCCCAATAACCTTGTTCATCCATTTGACCCATCCACTTGTTCTTTCAAAACTGAACAGTCACCTGCAATAACCTATCATCTTCTGTTGCTTCAAAGAACTAGTCTCTTGGTAATGCAGAGGAACATTTGGTCAGGTTAGTCTTTTGGGACTGCCACTGGTAATATGTAACCGAGTGTTTCCTGCCACATGGGCAGGTTGTCGGTGACTAAACCGACACCCCTCACTGGCTTTGCTCATGGGGAGGGTGACTGAGACACTTTACCAGGACCAAAAACAACACCTGGCAAAGGGTGGATGAGCTCCCATAGGGAGCCAAAGGCCAATCGGTAAGGATATGGTGTCTCCTAAAAAACACCCATCCAGTTTGGACCGGTTCAAGGCATACCAAAGACTTCAAAAATGGCACGTGCTGCTTCCTTGCTTGAAAACCAGAGAACATGAATGAACAAGCCTCATCGGTTGGCATCCAAGGGGAGGAGGAAATTCCTCTTGAGGAAATGCCCCGCTGAGTACGGTAAGAAAAGCAGCGCCATTGTTATGACGTTGCTGGTACCCAGCGTATCCAGGGAAGTGACGGTAGTGACGTCACTTCCTCCAAGCTCAGTGGCTGTGTTCAGTGTGTGTCTCATCAGTATGTCCGTGTGTGTGTGTGTGTGTGTGTGTGTGTGTGAGCTCTATTACGAGCCTTAGCCCATGTATATCTATCTATAATTCCAGTAATCTCTGTGTGTATGTATGTATGTATGTATGTATGTATGTATGTATGTATGTCTGTGACCGCTGTTTCTCGACAACCACGGGTCCGATATACTTTAAACTTGCCAGGTATATTGCTGGGGACCCGAGGATGTGCCTTTTCAAGGTTTCATATTAATCGGACAAGTAGTTAGCGAGCTATGTCCAAAAAACGATTCAACCAATCAGAGAGCAGCGAGCTATCACGTGTGCCGAACGTGGCGAACAGACTCTGCCTCGGACGGCACATTTGAGAGCGTATTCATTTATTTCACGTTGGCAAACTATGTTGGCGTTAAACTATGTTTTAAAACTAATTAAAACTACTTTGCGATTCTTTCGCTTTCCTGCGCGTTTGTGCACGCTATGGCGATTTCTTTACCAAACTCCGCAAGCCGTTCGCTTTGGACCAAACCATTTCATGTAAATAGAGGGGGGGGGGATTGTCACCGTACTCGCAAGCCGTTCGCTTTGGACCAAACCATTTCATGTAAATAGAGGGGGGGGATTGTCACCGTACTCGCAAGCCGTTCGCTTTGGACCAAACCATTTCATGTAAATAGAGGGGGGGGATATAATTTTAGATATATATATAGTACGGGCATGCCCTAGTTAAAAATAAATAAAGAAAATAAAAAGAACATACCTCAGTATTCACGATCTACAGTTTACCTCTACTTTTAGTTTTGGCCTTCAATAACATCATTATCCCCGTTGCAACCTTTAAAGTTTAATTTTTTTTTGAAACTTCAAAACTATTTTGCAGATGAAAGAGCAAGAAAGAAGCAAGAAAATAAATAGGTTGCAGGGACCCAATAAATTCACAATTATTGATCTAATATCAGCACGGAAACATGATCTTTGAGAAGAGGTGGAGTGTTTCTCAAAGTTGAATGAAGTTGGTCAACGTGTAAGCTAAAAAAGACATATCATTTACAAAACTTGTATCAAACGTCATCATCATTATCAGCACTATACACCAAAGAGGGTATACCCAAACCCCACATTACATCTCTGGTTTGATCTCGGAGACCACGTGGAGCCAGTTTCCTTCTGCTGGGCTGAACTCATGGTACACGACCCAAGCAGGGAAGGAGGAGGGTGCAGCAGGTACATTGTGGCTAACAGGCATGTTGAGGCCTCTATGATAGCAGCTCCGGGGATGCAACTGGGCAACGTGCTTGTAAGGAACCAAAAGGTAGTTTCCTGAGCCATCAACATCTCGCGCGACCTGCAGAAAGGGAAGCAGGCGAGGTTATGGGGAGGAGAGGATGTAGGTGAAAGGATGCTGCTGTTATACAAGGGCCGATGATGTTATCACACCACGCCAATTAGGGAAGGGTTGGTAAGGTGGTTCTCTTGCATGAACCTGACGTGAACTCTGAGGTTCCTTTGCAATGAAGAACAGGTTAGTAATGTATGGAGGCAGAACAAAAAAGGAGACTAACATTAAACAGGACTAGGCACCATGTTAACATAATAACCATTTATAGCCCACTCAGCAACTATTGTTAACGAGTAGTTCCAGAGTTTTGCATCATCTTCTGCGAAAAGCAACCAAATAATAACTCAGTTGGCAGTCTGCTTGTTTCTGCGCGGCATGACATCACATTTGCGGAATTGAATGGATGGATTTCTTCTGTGGAGTTGACTTAGACTTAATAAATAAATAAATAAACTACTGTTCTGATAAGGTGCCAAACAGCGCTGCATTATGAAGCAGTCTTTCCTTCAGTGAAGAGCGGAGTAGTGGGGGGGATGCAAAGTCGGCTGTCCCACTTGTATTTAGACTATAGAGATTACGGACACAACCATGTCTTTCAAAAAGATTTTCACAGTGCGTCGTCATTGTGCGTAGGGCCAAATGTCTTGCAGATATATTCAATGAGGCGTGCGAGCTAATCAAATGACGTCGATGCTTATTGTACACCGCTCCTTTCCTATCCCATCTCCAGGCGCTGCACGACGTCATCCCTGGGCACCGAAAGGGGGCCCGGCGATGACGCACGCCGAAAGGGAGTAGTCAGTTTTCAATCTGCTTTCCTGTTGTACACCGCTCCTTTCCTATCCCATCTCCAGGCGCTGCATGACGTCATCCCTGGGCACCGAAAGTGGGCCCGGCGATGACGCGCGCCGAAAGGGAGTACTCAGTTTTCAATCTGCTTTCCTGTTGTACACTGCTCCTTTCCTATCCCATCTCCAGGCGCTGCATGACGTCATCCCTGGGCACCGAAAGGGGGCCCGGCGATGACGCGCGCCGAAAGGGAGTACTCAGTTTTCAATCTGCTTTCCTGTTGTACACCGCTCCTTTCCTATCCCATCTCCAGGCGCTGCATGACGTCATCCCTGGGCACCGAAAGTGGGCCCGGCGATGACGCGCGCCGAAAGGGAGTACTCAGTTTTCAATCTGCTTTCCTGTTGTACACCGCTCCTTTCCTATCCCATCTCCAGGCGCTGCATGACGTCATCCCTGGGCACCGAAAGGGGGCCCGGCGATGACGCATGCCGAAAGGGAGTAGTCAGTTTTCAATCTGCTTTCCTGTTGTACACCGCTCCTTTCCTATCCCATCTCCAGGCGCTCCATGACGTCATCCCTGGGCACCGAAAGGGGGCCCGGCGATGACGCGCGCCGAAAGGGAGTACTCAGTTTTCAATCTGCTTTCTTGTTTTCTTTCTTGCTTTCTTGTTTGTTTGTCCGGGCGATATCTCAGCCATCCTTTGAGCTAGGAAGCTGCAATTTCTGCACAATAGTGTGCAATTGCTTTGGCAAAAACGATATTTTTTGTTTTTTGATTAATCAATTCATTAATTAATTACTTAATTATTACCGATTTATTAAGTATTTATTTATTTCCTTTCTCATCTGGGCAATAACCCAGGCACCTTTTGAGCAAGGAAGCTGATATTTGGACACGACAATGACCAAGTGATTTGGCTGTAAAGGCAATTTTTGATTTATTGATTGAGCAATTAATCGATTAATTATTTAATTATTCGATTAATGACTTAATTAATTTTCAAAAAGTTACAGCTTCGGATGAAACTCTGGTGGTTTAAGTATGCCATTCCCCAATTGATTAAGAGATTAATTATTTTACGATTATTACTTATTTATTTAATTAAACAATTAACCAATCAATGATTGTATATCTCTCCCTCCCAATACTGTCTATATGTGCTGCTTGGCAGCATTGCAGGGCGCCGTAGGCACCCCGGCAATGCCGTGCGCTGGAGGATATGTTATTTACTTGGCGTCGTGGCGGAGAGCACTTTGAATGTATCTGCACTTGTTTAGATTAATTTGGCGGTGAGAATCTCCTTAATACATTGAGGATACATAACTATTGTATAAGTTAATGGGGTTATGCAAAAGCATGATAGGCAAAATGTCCTCTTCCTACGTCTGAGTTTCCTTGTATACCATAGTAATACTCGACAGCACTTTTATGTGGCGACTTTAAGACATGCATGTCCATAGTGTTATGTCTGTATTCAAGCTTACTTGAGATCGGACCTCTGTATTCTCCAAAATTTGTAGCAACAAGTACAGATACATTCAAAGTACACCGCCCCCTTGCCAAATAATTAAATATCCTACAGCGCGGCATTGCTGGGGCGCCTCCGGCGCCTGGCAATACCGCAGTGCAGCTCATAGAGGCTGCATTGGGAGGGAGAAGTGTACGCTAATTGATCAATTAATTGTATAATTAAAATCAATAAAAGATTATCACAAAATATTTTCTTAATCAATTGGCTAATAGCATAACTAAACCACTAGTGCTTCATACGAAGACCTATCTTTTAGAAATTTAATTAAATAAGTCATTAATAAAAAATTAAATAATTAATTGATTAATCAATGAATCAATTAATCAATAAATAATTAGGCGATTAAATGATTAATCAATAAATCAAAAATATCCTTGATAGCCACATCACTTGGTCACCGTCATGTCCAAATATTAGCTTCCCAGCTCAAAATGTGCCTGAGATATTGGCCAAATGAGAAAGAAAATAAATGAATGATTAATAATGAAAAAAAATAAATAATAATCATAAAAAAATTAAATTATTAATCAATTCGGTCAGAGAACACATAAACCACCACCATTTCATCAGAATCTGTAACTATAAAAAAAAGAAAATTGTCATTAATCGAATAATTAAATAATTAATCGATTAATCGATTAATTAATAAATCCAAAATAGCCTTTGCAGCCAAATCACCTGGTCATTGGCATGTCCAAATATCAGCTTCCTAACTCAAAAGGTGCCTGAGTTAATGGTCAGAAGAGAAATGAAATTTAATTAATTAAATAAGTACCTAATTAAACGCTAATAATTAAATAACTCCTCAATTAATTGATTATTCAAAAAACAAAAAATACCGTATTTAACAAAGGACTTGCTCACTATTGTGCCGAAATTTCAGCTTCCTAGCTCAAAGGATGGCTGAGATATCGTCTGGACAAACAAACAAGAAAACAAGAAAACAAACAAGAAAACAAGAAATCAAGAAAACAACCAAGAAAACAAACAACCAGAGTGAAAACTGAGTACTCCCTTTCAGCGTGCGTCACTGCCGAGCCCCCTTCGGTGCCCGGCAATGACGATTTGCAATGCCTGGAGATGGCATAGGAAAGGAGCGGTGTACAACAGTTTGTCATTCACTGAAACATGCTCCTCATTTATGCTTCCCTCATAAAGAATGTGGTCATGATGAGAGCACAGCTTAGAAGGACCGATCCTTCCATCTACCATATATCTTTTACCAAAACAATTTGTAGACTGTACCCTAAAACATGGGATCTTCTCAACTACGAAAGGTTTGACCAAAGTCGAAACCTCTTCAGCAACCTGTTCTACTTGTTCGATTTCTGTCCCGGTCGTCATACTCAAGAACGCTCAGGACTCAGGACAGTCCATCTTAAAAATGGATGGATGTTCTGAACCTCAATAGCTCAGAGCAATTTCAGTAGATTTTTCTAAAACTTTAAAACATTGTCTGACAAACCAGTCCAGCTCACCGCACCTCACCAGAGAGCTGCTTTGGATGACATCATTACCTCCACCACGGAAGGTGGATGGAGGTTATGTTTACCTTCGCAAAAGCGGAAGGTTATGTTTTGATCGCTGTGTATTTATTTGTATGTCTGTGTGTGTGTGTGTATGTTATTCGCATAACTCAAAAAGTATTCAACCGAATTGCATGAAATTTGGTGGGATGATTGGTTATTATACGGGACACATTTGATTAGATTTTGGGAGCAATCGGGTCAAAGGTCAAGGTCACGAAAAGGTCAAAATCGTATTTTTACCATAGCGCGGTCAATTTTTATCCAATTGGCATGCAACTAATGCCAAAATGTTCAGAATTCAATGCCCGATCTTGTGATATACGACATGACCCAGTGAAGACATTACCCTTGTTAGCGGTTGGGGGTCAAAGGTCAGGGGGGTCACACCCTTGCAAAATGTGCGTTTTTTGTCATAACTCGGTCAATTCTTATCCGATTTGCATGAAATCAGCACCAAACTGTTCACTGTTCTGTTCCCTACACTCCCATGCCAAGTACAGAACAGTAGCTGCGGCGAAGGTATGCGCTCTACCGAGTGCCCGTTCTAGTTTCACCTTGTTTGTTTGTTTATTGTCCGTCTGTGAACAAGATATCTCAAAAAGTTGCGGATGGATTTGGACGAAATTTTGCGAAGAGGTTGGGTATGTGACGAGGACGAAATGATTCGATATTGGTGATGATCCGGATCCAGCGAGAAGAATTTTTAAGTGATTCTTTACAATTAAGAGATAGGGCCAAAAACGATATATAGCAGGATATCTCAAAAAGTTATGGATGGCTTCAGACGAAACTTGATGGATAGATTGGGTGTGTGACAAGGCCGAATCGATTCGATTTTGGTGAAAATCTGAATATGGATTCGGATTCGAGAATTATTTAATTTTTTAAAGTGATTCTTCACCATTGAGAGATCGGGCGAAAAGCGATATATAAGTCAAAAAAGTTATGGACAACTTATGAATAAACTTGGTGGATGAGTTGGTTCGTCGACAAGAACAAGCCTATTAGATTTTGGTTCAGGTTAGAATCCAGATCCGGCCTATCAGTGGGATAGAAACTATAAAATGTTCAGCCTGGCGGAGGTATGTGCTCTACCGAGTGCTGTTCTACTTAAAGTAATTTTTTCACCATTGATTGATATAAGACCAAAAACGATTTATAGCACAATATTTCAAAGTTCCTCCTGCTCTGGCCTTAATGTTTTCCATGGCATGTCCTGGGACCTATCCAATGTTTTTTTTTTTTTTGCTCAATGTAAATTATATGTTTCCCTGGGGAATCCTCTGTACTCCATTATGCAGATTCCTCCACCCTGTGACAAACAGTTATTCAGCCCTAAAGGAGGCGGCCTGCAACGGCATTCCTAACAACAGATGATTAAGGAGACGGGGAGGGTGGAGGGAGCGAGGGTCAACCATCTGGAAAATGACATTTACTTTGGATAAATCACAAATGATAACTTGGTTACTTTGGAATGTTACGCACAATTTGTTATAAATGGCTATGCATATGTACACTGGCAAAGGTGGCGCATGAGAAGAAGATGGAACCATACCGAGTATAAGTCGATTATGGCTCCGGAAGTAAATATGTAAAAGAATCAAAGCCCTGGGAAGGGGATCCATAAATCAGATACTACTAACGGATCAATTGGACCTGAGGCATCGGAAACGTGCAGTGTTGCCAAGCCAGAAGGAACCTAGGTAGTATGACGGCAGAGCTAGGTTCCACCTACAAAGTCCATCAGTCACCTTGTACGACATGTCGCACAGAAAGTGAGCCTACTCCACCAATCCCGAAGCTAAAGGGGCAAATTATCCAAAGCACAAACATGTACAAGTAAACTGAATGTTATTATAAGGGCTGCTTTTCATAAAATGGGTAAATGCGTGTACGTATGTATATGTGTGTATGTATGTATATGTGTGTATGTATGTATATATATATACTGAAACGCAAAAGAAACTTACCACCTTTGAAACCTTTAAATATCAACAATAACACTGCGTGTAGTAAATGTGTGAACTTATTTGTGGACAATAGTGTCCTCACTGTCAGACAAGACGGTCATGGATGGTCACTTGAACCTTCAATGGTCACTTCATAGCACAGCTGTTGAACAGCCGTTTTGACTGTCAGTGATTAGCCAAGGGGTACGGGATGATTTTAATGAGCTGCACGTGATGTCTTGATATTGGCTTTAAAAAGGCCAGTGCAAAATGGGCATTTTGACCAAAAAATTTGACCATTTTGACCAACTTCAAAAAGACCGAAAACGCAAAAGAAACTTATCACTTGTTTGAAATGTAACAAGTCAAGTGAATCCACTTGGATTCCGCCCAGGTTGGCACATGGAAATTATGATGTAGCATAATTATCATCTCGGGTCAAGATTTGAAATTATGCCATGGTTTTTGTAAAATTGCTACTAGTATTCACATTATGTACTTTCACCAAAACATACATCATCATAGAAACATACATAGAATTTGGGTCCTCTGGGTCATTTGGGTCCTCTGGGTCATTTGGGTCCTCTGGGTCATTTGGGTCCTCTGGGTCATTTGGGTCCTCTGGGTCATTTGGGTCCTCTGGGTCCTCTGGGTCATTTGGGTCCTCTGGGTCATTTGGGTCCTCTGGGTCATTTGGGTCATTTGGGTCCTCTGGGTCCTCTGGGTCATTTGGGTCCTCTGGGTCCTCTGGGTCATTTGGGTCCTCTGGGTCCTCTGGGTCCTCTGGGTCATTTGGGTCATTTGGGTCCTCTGGGTCCTCTGGGTCATTTGGGTCATTTGGGTCCTCTGG
The DNA here is from genome assembly GCF_964187855.1 of Myxine glutinosa. Lineage (NCBI taxonomy): Eukaryota > Metazoa > Chordata > Myxini > Myxiniformes > Myxinidae > Myxine > Myxine glutinosa. Next base: position 13,689,630 of record NC_136263.1, read on the forward strand.
GTCATTTGGGTCCTCTGGGTCATTTGGGTCCTCTGGGTCATTTGGGTCCTCTGGGTCATTTGGGTCCTCTGGGTCATTTGGGTCCTCTGGGTCATTTGGGTCCTCTGGGTCATTTGGGTCCTCTGGGTCATTTGGGTCCTCTGGGTCCTCTGGGTCATTTGGGTCCTCTGGGTCATTTGGGTCCTCTGGGTCATTTGGGTCCTCTGGGTCATTTGGGTCCTCTGGGTCATTTGGGTCCTCTGGGTCATTTGGGTCCTCTGGGTCATTTGGGTCCTCTGGATCATTTGGGTCCTCTGGGTCCTCTGGGTCATTTGGGTCCTCTGGGTCATTTGGGTCCTCTGGGTCCTCTGGGTCCTCTGGGTCATTTGGGTCCTCTGGGTCATTTGGGTCCTCTGGGTCATTTGGGTCCTCTGGGTCCTCTGGGTCATTTGGGTCCTCTGGGTCCTCTGGGTCATTTGGGTCATTTGGGTCCTCTGGGTCATTTGGGTCATTTGGGTCCTCTGGGTCATTTGGGTCCTCTGGGTCATTTGGGTCCTCTGGGTCCTCTGGGTCATTTGGGTCCTCTGGGTCATTTGGGTCCTCTGGGTCATTTGGGTCCTCTGGGTCATTTGGGTCCTCTGGGTCATTTGGGTCCTCTGGGTCATTTGGGTCCTCTGGGTCATTTGGGTCCTCTGGGTCATTTGGGTCCTCTGGGTCATTTGGGTCCTCTGGGTCATTTGGGTCCTCTGGGTCATTTGGGTCCTCTGGGTCATTTGGGTCCTCTGGGTCATTTGGGTCCTCTGGGTCATTTTGGTCCTCTGGGTCATTTGGGTCCTCTGGGTCATTTGGGTCCTCTGGGTCATTTGGGTCCTCTGGGTCATTTGGGTCCTCTGGGTCATTTGGGTCCTCTGGGTCATTTGGGTCCTCTGGGTCATTTGGGTCCTATATTCCTATCCTATAACATATATATCTCCTATAACCTATCCTATAAATATAGATTTGATGACGTCATGTTTACACATCTGAGCGACAGAAATGAGCGACAGAAATGAGCGACAGAAATGGGTGACAGAAACTAGCTTCACTTTTGAGCGCCCGAAATTCCCAGGCAAACGCTATAACGCACCAGGTTTACAACCTGTGCGTTAATAAAATTGTAACAGTTCAAAATAAAACAAACCAACAATTGCTAATTGAAACATTGGCATTTTATTGATGACATGTCAAGTTTTTGACCAAGATACACCATCTCATCAGTTTGTTCTACAGTACAGAACAGCACAGGGTGCAATGTCAGTCCCCTTTCAATAGCGTGTGTGGCCACCATTGTTTTGGATACAGGCAGTGCATCGTCGGCGTATACTGCCTACCAGTCTTTGGATGGATTGCTGCTGGATTCTGTCCCACTCAGTCCTCAATGTCTGAAGCAGCTCTGCCCATGTACTGGCCCTGCCAACTACGCGTCTCCCAAGCTCATCCCACAGGTGCTCTATGGGATTCAGGTCAGGGGAGAACGCAGGCCACTGCATGGTGTTGATGTTCTCGCCTTGGAGAAATGCAGTGGTAAAGCGAGCAGCATGGGGACGAGCGTTGTCATGCTGAAAGGTTCTCAGTTCTGGGTGGTCTAGCAGGAATGGCAGCAGATGAGGTCGCAGGATGTTATCCACATACCGCTGGGTGTTAAGATTCCCATCCACAACCACCAGTGGCGTCCTGTACCGGCCTGATATGGCGGCCCACACCATCACACTTGGGCCATCCCACCTGTTGGCTTGACGCACGCAACAATCGGCATATCGCTCGCCAGTTCTTCTCCAGACACGCTCACGCCCATCAGGACTGTCCACACAGAACCTTGACTCATCGCTGAAAGCGACCTCGTTCCACTGCGCCAAGGTCCACCGCTGATGCTGCTGGCACCATCTCTGTCGGTTGCGGCGATGGGCAGCCATCATCACGGGGCCTCTGTATGGTCTTCTGGCAGTCAGACCATAGTCATGCAGTCGTCTTCGTGCAGTATCATTGGAGATCCGTGGTTTGCATGCTCCGGAGTTTCTGCCGCAGTGCGGGATGCTGGACGGAATCGATCCCGCAGGTGACTTCGGACCATCTGCCTGTCCTGCCTTGCAGTGGTGACTCTTGGCCTCCCTGATCGAGGTCTGTCATCTGCAGAGTTGTGGAGGGTGTCTCTGTCCACCAGGGCCGATATCGTCTGGTGTGAACAGCCAAGGCGACGTGCCACCTCACGGTAGCTCAGTCTGCCTTGCAGCATGCCCAGGGCACGCTGCCGTTTATCCCTTGACAATTGTGGCATGTTGATTGAAATGCCCATTTTGCACTGGCCTTTTTAAAGCCAATATCAAGACATCACGTGCAGCTCATTAAAATCATCCCGTACCCCTTGGCTAATCACTGACAGTCAAAACGGCTGTTCAACAGCTGTGCTATGAAGTGACCATTGAAGGTTCAAGTGACCATCCGTGACCGTTTTGTCTGACAGTGAGGACACTATTGTCCACAAATAAGTTCACACATTTACTACACGCAGTGTTATTGTTGATATTTAAAGGTTTCAAAGGTGGTAAGTTTCTTTTGCGTTTTCGGTCTTTTTGAAGTTGGTCAACATGGTCAAATTTTTCGGTCAAAATGCCCATTTTGCACTGGCCTTTTTAAAGCCAATATCAAGACATCACGTGCAGCTCATTAAAATCATCCCGTACCCCTTGGCTAATCACTGACAGTCAAAACGGCTGTTCAACAGCTGTGCTATGAAGTGACCATTGAAGGTTCAAGTGACCATCCGTGACCGTTTTGTCTGACAGTGAGGACACTATTGTCCACAAATAAGTTCACACATTTACTACACGCAGTGTTATTGTTGATATTTAAAGGTTTCAAAGGTGGTAAGTTTCTTTTGCGTTTCAGTGTATATATATATATATATATATATATATATATATATATATATATATATATATATATATATATATATATATATATAATATAATATATATATATATACATATATACAGTCACGTGAAAAAGTAAGTACACCCTATGTAAAGTTTTGACTTTTTCAACATATTTCAACATACAGCTATTTGATCTTCATTTCAACAATATTGACAGAAAAAGGTGATATAATATAACAAATATCATGAAACATTTACATTTTGTAGTCCATTGTATAATTTAAATAAACATAAATGCAAATTTCACATGTGGAAAAAGTAAGTACACCCTTGGCTCTAATAGGTGGTATTGCCCCCTTTGGCAGAAACAACCTCAAGTCGGCGTTTCTTATAACTGTCTACCAGTCTCTGACATCGACTGGGAGAAATTTTTGCCCACTCCTCCATGCAGAATTATTTCAGCTGTGCGATGTTTGAGGGGTTTCTTGCATGCACAGCTCGTTTCAAATCCCCCCACAACATCTCGATGGGATTTAGATCCGGGCTTTGACTTGGCCATTCCAGAACCCTCCATTTCTTTCTTTTCAGCCATTCCTTGGTGGATTTACTGGTATGTTTAGGGTCATTGTCATGTTGCAAGATCCACCTTCGGCTGAGCTTCAACTTTCCGACAGATGGCCTCACATTATCCTCAAGCACCCTCTGGTACAATGAAGTATTAATGGTGGATTCTATGATGGTGAGCTGCCCAGGCCCTGATGCAGCAAAGCTGCCCCAAACCATAATATTTCCACCACCATGCTTTACAGTTGGTATCAGGTTCTTGTGGTCAAATGCTGTCTTTGGTTTTCGCCAAACATGTCTTCTGGTACTGTGGCCAAATAGCTCTACCTTTGACTCATCTGTCCAGAGCACATTGTTCCAGGAGTGCTGGTCTTTGCCGAGGTGTTCATTGGCAAACTTTAGTCTTGCCCTGATGTTCTTTCTGGAGAGCAAAGGTTTCCTCCTGGCACACCTCCCATGTAGATCAAATTTGTGCAGCCTCTTTCTAATGGTAGGCTCGTGCACTTTGACATCAACAGTGGCAAGAGCTACCTGTAGGTCCCGTGATGACATTCTGGGGTTCTTCGAGACTTCTTTCAGCATCTTGCAACAGCTCTCAGGCTGAACTTGCTGGGGCGGCCTGGCCTGAACAAGTTGGCAGTTGTTTGGAATCTTCTCCACATGTAGATGATCTTCCGGACAGTCGAATGATTGATTTCAAATTGTTTGGAGATCTTTTTGAATCCCTTCCCAGACTCGTAGGCATCTATAACCTTCTTTCTGAAGGCCTCAGAGAGCTCTTTTGATCTAGGCATGGTGACGCCACACACTTCAACAACAAAGAGCAAACCAAACTAAATGTCTGAGGTTTAAGTAAGGCAGGTTCCTCCAAGATCCTCTCTAACGATGTTCTAATTATTTGCACCTGAGCTGGTGCACCTGATTCTAATTTGAGGTATTTGAAATAGTGATAAATGTAGGGGTGTACTTCCTTTTTCAACATGCGAAATTTGCATTTATGTTTATTTAAATTATACAATGGTCTACAAAATGTAAATGTTTCATGATATTTGTTATATTATATCACCTTTATCTATCAATATTGTTGAAATGAAGATCAAATAGCTGTATGTTGAAATATGTTGAAAAGGTCAAAACTTTACATGGGGTGTACTTACTTTTTCACGTGACTGTATATATACACACACACATACATACACATGTCTGACGTTCGACTGAAGAAATCTGTGCAGCATTTGTTCAGGGAGCTGGTGATAACTTGCATACTCTTCATGAAAGACGTTGTGGAATATTATAATTTCCAGCTAATGCTAGCAGATGGGACGTCAGGCTTAATGTTCATCCGAAGGACGACAAACAGTTTCGTCAAAAACACCCAGCACCAGATGTTCATCTGTCCCCAACACCTAATGCCTGCACTTCTGGATTTTACCTGCTTAAGCAGCCTTGCATCATTATGTACTCCTACTTCCTGCCTCACCCACAAGTTTGCCCTTTTACCGATTAAACTCAGTGCTAACAAGTTTCTGAAGAACCAGATTTTAAAAGCAATGATTCGTCACTCTATTATTCAATGTTCACGACTCGCAGCCACAAGACATCATGTCTTAAGGTTACATGATGTACTTTGACCCATGACCTCGGTGTGAGATGGAACACACCTGAAAATTATTTGATCAGATAATTTTGGGATTTTTTTCCATGTCGTGTGTGAAATAATAAAAACAGCAAATGCAACTCAATTTATTTTGCAACAATTTATGTGGAGGCAGCCATGTCTGATTGTGAAATGCCGATTGGCTGTGCAAATGAAGTCAAGCGTGCATTAAAGGAGAAAATGACGGAGGACCGTAACTACCGAGACCCTATCCTGTCTAAGATAATGAACTCCGTCTCGATTGAATTCTGCCCGAGATAATCTAATACGGCATATGAGAAATCTTGGCACGAGCACAAACGTGAGCTCGACAATTCAGGCAAGCACAACGTGTTACGCAGGCCAAAGACATCATGAGCGAACAAAAGTGGTGTGATAAGTAGCTGTCTGATTCGTTTTAGCGAGCACAGACGTGACCTTGACAATTTGTACAGACTTGCAAGTATCTAACAACCAACATATTAATTTGAAGTTCTAGCTTTTACTTACAAGGCAGTACTTTAATTAGCCCTTCCTTTATTCATGACTCTAGCTGTAGCTAGGTGTTGGCTTAGCGGTTAGGGTGCCGGCTTGGGATCCTAGGATCCTGGGTTCGAATCCCGGTCGATTGCGGAATTAACGCCAGGGGGGTTGACTCAGCCTTTCATCCTTCTGAGGTCGGTAAATTGAGTACCAGCTTGCTGGGATGAATGATCACGGTGTGTACCCCAATTTAGAATAGGTACACCGTATCCATGCGCATCCTAAGAGCGTGACCAAGGGTTGGCGTCATTAAGGGCATCCGGCCATAAAAACATTGCCTCAAACAGGGAACCGTGATTGTCATGGGGCCCGCAAGGCTAACCCCTGCTCTAGCGGGGAAAATGGCCTTAAAACGATCATTCATTCATTCATTCATTCATATCTGTAGGTAGAAATATTACAGTGAAAGAGAATAGTTTTACACAAAGAATTGCCAAACTTGTGGTTGGTTCAAGTATCAGGAGATCTACGATCCATGACATCTTCGTCACAAAGTGACCTCCACTCAACCTCGACGCATAGCCGCCTCAGTGCAACTGAAGAGAGCCGCCTTTAGAGGCCATTTTTCCATGCAGAGCAGGGGTTGGCCTTTTTTGGGCACCTTGGTCCCCTTTTTGAAGCAATGTTTTACAGCCGGATGCCCTTCCTGCCGCCAACCCCGTTAGTCGTCTTGCAGCACACAGGGAATTACCAGTGAGCTGGTATTCAATTTCCCGACCTCGGAAGGATGACAGGCTGAATCAACCCCCCTGGTGTTAATTCAGCGATCGACTGGGATTCAAACTCAGGATCCTAGGATCCCAAGCCGGCACCCTAACCGCTGAGCCAACGCCAGGCTCTCAGTGCAACTGAAGGCGAGAATACATTTCGGTGGAAATTCCATCAAAGGGCATTGCAAAGGAATGTCCTGTATAACTCAAATTATAACCAACTGCTCAACAAGACCAAAAAAGGAGAAACCTTGGTGTTTAATACTCATCATTTGGGATAAAGTTTTACAAAAGCAATTTTTTTTTTGTATACAACATCGAGGCTCGTGTAAGAGCCTGTTAGTCAATCACAAATTGACTCAAAACTCAAATCAAACTCACAAATTGATTGAGTCAATCACAAACCACAAAGTCACATCAATCACAAAAAAACAAACGGACACACAAAACATACAATAAAGGGAGTGGGAGACAAGATGAGGAGAGAGAGGGAAGCACCCAAGTACAACAGCAGAGAACAGGGACAATGGGAGATTTGTGGGAGGGAGAGGGCTTGGGGGGAGGAGGCATGGGAAGGCGGGGGGGGGGGGGGGGGGAAGGGGTGTAAGAGGTAAAAAAAAACACATGGACACTGCTAAAACTTCCAGGAAAGAAAGAAGTCGGTATTTCAAAAAAAGTGGATCTGGGATGAATTAACGGGGGTAGAAAAGATAAAGGTTTTGAATGGGGGAAGATAAGAGATGGTGGTGAACAGCTGTTTTATAGACCTGGAGGGAGGACTGGGATTGAAGAGAGTGAGGGAGTTTGTTTAAGTTGACAATTGACAACTGTGATGCAATATCCTGTCAAGTTGAGTTGGAGCAAATTTTCATCTTCCTCTCTGCTTCATTTGCAACCTGCGCGAAAGGTCTGAGCATGCACTTGGATATAAAGACAAACCTGCATGAAGTATCCGGCCAGGAGAGCACGGAGAATGCTGTCGGGGTCGATAGGGTCAGACAAGGCGCCGATGGGAAGCTCTATACGGAGCATCGTCTCTTGCAGTGCAGCACGACTTACTTCCACCTGCCGCAAGGCATCGTGGTTTAGACCTCGAGCTCGGCACCAAGCCGCCGAGCCTCCCGCTGCCAGGGAAGGACCAATAATAATAAATTACATTATGAAATAAAGGAAAACACTAGGCAACATGATTTCAGAACCAATAATTTACATTTGAAGAAAAAAAAAACAAAAAAAAAGATTCAAATGAGCATTTTTACAGATCATGCATGGAATACCGTGTCATAAAGAGTGGTAAAGGTGAAAAAGAAGGATGTACGGTCAAGAAAACCATGTGTGGAAGGGAAAGTGGAAACGGCGTTAAAAATGATTGCACTTGCCGCATTTCAGGAAGCAAATAAAACAAGAGGGAAGATTGGATGGATGAAAGAAGGTAAATTAGCACGAGACAATAAATCCAATCACTTTGTCATCACACACGGGCGTGGAATAGAGAGCGGCTGCTGCCCCCTCGTGGTGCAAAAGGGAATTTCACGTCAGCTCAGGAAAGTGAACGGCGCATACATTTCCGCGAGACGGTACCATGGAGACGAGCTGCAAACCTACCTTCGGTGTAAGCATCGTAAACGTTGAGCAGCATGAAGTGGTCCCCACAGGGATGATGGAAGCGGCGGGTGGCAACCGTGGCCGATTCCCTCTGCGTTCCGCCGCGGCCAACGGTCCAGCAAGGAGGACCTGCGCGATCAGACATCGGACATTTACGAGCAGCACACTCTGATCCCAAAGCTTTGGCCTTCAGACACAAATTGATAGAAATATTCATCCTGTTTTTAAATATGTGAAAAAACAATCGACTTTTCAAAATACCGTACGTCTTTGCATTTGTTTTGAAGATAATTTACGTCGCTTGACACTAGGGACTCGTATTGCGTCTCCTACAATTGTGAATGGGCACATAATCCACCCTCTTTGAAGGGAAACCAAAAAGTTGGATTATAAACAAAAAATTTAGACTTGGATTGCGATTGCAAAAGGGGAACTTATAGAGTACACATTCCATTAGAGGGAATGTTAAGAGAATACAAAGATAGATTCGATTAAAAAAGGATTAGCCCATTGAACGCCGTTGGTCCAAGTTCCCACAATCAACTGCAGCTTTACCCATGTTACTGATGGTCATGATCACTTTCATTAATCAGAATATATCGATTCATGCCGAGGGAAGGGTTCCAACTGCAAAGTCTCATGAATCTCTGCAGGCCGAGGTAGGTCAAGTTTTCACCCCTGTCTGTTTGTCTGTCTGCGAGCAGGATATCTCAAAAAGTTGTGGACAGATTCGGACGAAACTTGGTGGGCAGGTTGGGTGTGCGACAAGGACGAATTGAAATTTTTTTTAGTGAAGATGCTGATGCGGACATGAGAATTTTTAACGTGATTTTCACCATTGAGACATTCTTGTCCCTTCCACATTGACGAGTAAATATTTTCGACTTTGATTTCCAAACAAACAAATATACGAATGCTTACACAATATTCATCAATCGGTACAATCGTCGGTTCTCTTGATATTCAATATTCTCTCAATAATTCTAATAACACACACACACACACACACACACACACACACACACACACACACACACACACACACACACACACACACTAAACATCATTGAACTTTTTTAAAAATTTGACACGACTTGCTACATCGCAATATTCTCTTGATAAATCAACGGTGATGTTGAAACACTCGAAATACTCGAACCGCACTCGGTAGAGCGCATACCTCTACCAGGTTGAAAAATTTATGTTTTGCATCCCACTGATAGGCCAAATCTGGATTTGGACATGAACCAAAATCTCATTGCTTGTTCTTTTCATCTCACCAACTCATCCACCTGGTATTGTCATAATCTGTCCACAACTTTATGAAATATCGTGCTATACAGTCGGACCCTGACAATCGCGGGGGATATGTTCCTGGAAAGCATGACAAAGGTTAAATCTGCAATTGCGGGGTCATTGTTTTAATGGGAAAATGGGGATAGATTCCCGGCGGTTTCTCATTCATGGAAAATCCCACGAATGTCAAGGAATATCCATGAATGTCGAGGAATATCCATGAATGTCGAGGAAAATCCCACAAATGTTGAGGAAAATCCATGAATTTTGAGGAAAAACCGTGAATACGTCCGAGGAACACCGTGAATACGCCCGCGGAAAACCGTGAATACGCCCGCGGAAAACCGTGAATATGCCCGTGGAAAACTGTAAAAAACCGGGAATACGCTTGCGGAAAACCGTGAAAACGCCCGCGGAAAACCGTGAATACGCCCGCGGAAAACCGTGAATACGCCCGCGGAAAGCCGTGAATATGCCCGTGGAAAACTGTAAAAAACCGGGAATACGCTCGCGGAAAACCGTGAAAACGTCCGCGGAACACCGTGAATACGCCCTCGGAAAACCGTGAATACGCCCGCAGAAAACCGTGAATATGCCCCATGAATACGCCCACAAAAAGAATGTCGAATCGCGTGGTTGCGCACGAACAGCGGCTTTATGCATGACATGTGGAAGATACTTTTAGAAGGTGCTTTAGAACTACTATGTGCACGGTTGGTGGGAAATGGTGTGTGCATGTCTGGAAGTGGTTTTATGCATGATGCGTGGAAGAGGCTTTTAGAAGTGTCATGTGCGCTGCTGGTGGGAGATGTTTTTTTCCCACCAGTAACAAACCACGAATACGTGGGACACAGGGCCGCACATGTAAGAGCAGGTCTCAATTTATAAACCACGAATATGCGGAATCCACGAATGTTGGCACCATGAATGTCGAGGTCTGACTGGACATCGTTTTTGGTCCCATCGCTCAATGGTGAAAAATCACTTTAAAAAAGCAAAAATAATTCTCATATCCGGATCCGGATCTTCCCCAAAATTGAATCGATTCATCTTTGTCACACACCCAATCTGTCCACCAAGTTTCATCCGAATCTGTCCATAACTTTTTGAGATATCCTGCTATGTATCGTTTTTGGTCCGATTTCCCAATGGTGAAGAATCACATAGAAAATTCTAGTAGCCGGATCCGAATCTGGATCGTCACCAAAATCTAATCATTTTGTCCTTGACACATACCAAACCACCACACCAAATTTCATCCGAATCCATCCACAACATTTTGCGATAACCTGTTCACAAAGAGACAGGGGTGAAAACATAACCTCCATCTACCTTCGGTAGTGCAGGTAATTATGCTGTCTGGTTTGCCATGGACTTCCCAATAGGTACTCAGGACAGGAATTTTGAATTTTTCAGGATTCTGGCGATAACTCCCCGACTCTTCGCAAAAAAAAACCTGCAGATCTTTAACGTACACCATCAACTGGTGCTGGTAGACTGGTACTCCAGCTTGATGTCCTTCTAATGGATGGCACACACATTGATCCCTCGCCCCGCCTATGAAACACCAAGGTGACAGTTTACAGGTGAGTTGATATTCAAACCTAAATGAAAACCTCAAACATGAGTGCATACCACAAACTCTAACCTTCCAGCCAAATATGGTCATCACAAAGAACAAAGTTAAAAATCTCAAACATAGGACAAACATATATTGTTCTTCGCCCTCACATAAAATTAAGTTTTGGCCACGTTGTAAGCAGGTTCATTGTTGGTTCCTCAGAAATCCCTAACACCAACGATCTGCCTCAGCATTCAGTTGTGAATAAAGCTTTGTGAATCCAATTCAGCACTCCATTTTAACTGGGTTTTCACATTCATTAACCACAATCAAATCCATGCCACAATTAGAGCTGCAAAGCATCGCTGCACAAATCTGGGATGCAATCAAGCACTGATGATATACACATGGGAAGGTGTGTCAAACATGCCCACATAAATAGTGCTGCTTGCAAAAAAAATTTGTTCTTTCAAACATAAGTGCAAGAACACTACGTGCACAGCTTGTCTCGTCCATTTATCCCTCGGCAAAGCTAAAGTTTGCACACCCCACACCTGCAGCACGGTAAGGATACCAACTTGAAAAAGCACTTTCATCTGGCCTAGGGCTAGAGAAAGTAATGGTATTGTAGCGTATTTCCATTGGCAGACTTGACCTCCGTCCACCTTGCGCATTGTTGCGTACTTCCAAAAGATGGCAAATTATTGGGACTAGTGAGGTACCCGTGCTATGCACAGGTGGGAGGCCAGAAGCAAACAGACAATGCAGAAATGGCGAATGCTAAAGCATGAAACCAATACATTTCACATTCCTGTAGCACCTTCAGTCACACGTCAGACATGGACACCAAGTTCGTGAAGGACTTCCATGAAAAACGTACCCATTGGCAAACAAACGGGTACGTTTGTTCCATACCCAGTCAATGGCAAATCTGCATGTAGCGATCTGCGAATTCACGTTTATAAAGTAGAAACCGTCACGGCATTTCGTCACTTACTTGAACTCGATATCTCTTTTTTCATTCCAAACAGCATAACTCCAATCACAAATGAAATAACATTAATATAAAAAATAAACTTTAAACAACATTCGTGACATAAACAAATATTTAAATCCTGATGTGAAGTTCCGTACGGTTGGGTGAATACAATTACGAATTCAAAATCGTAATTGTATTCACTCAATTCCAATCATCAATTGATACTTTAACAAAACAATTAACACGATTAACGTTTGACGATTAAACATTACGATTGAATGACGGTTGTATTTGGATATTATCAAACCCGTGCATTGCCGTCATCTGTCCACTTCCGCATTCGCTGCAGGTTCATAATTGTCATCAAAATCTAAACAGTATTTGTAGAATTTCAATAAAAGCCACATCATTGTTCATATCGGTAAATATTATTCCATCGTGTTTGGAAAAACTGGAAAATTGGAAAACGAATATAGCCTATTTTACTCCCAGGTGTCCCAGGAATACCCACCCAAAATATCGTTGCGATCGGTTGAGCCGTTATTGCGGTTCCTTCGAACGGACAGACGGATATTTGGTGAATTATAGTAAGATGAACAATAATAAGATCCCCAGGAATTCAATGAAACAGGACGTCAACTTGGCTTCCATCAGACAGTCAGGAGATTAGTCCGCAAATATGAAAACCCAATGATGGTAAAGACGCCCTGATCTGAACCTCCCAGGGGTGACCTCTAACAGAAAGGACATGACACCTAATCAGGCTCGTTGGACGTATTCCTTTCGCCACAAGCACAGTTTGACGTCATCAACCGAATCTCCCTCAGAGGCCATCCACGAGAACTGTCCAGAACTAGCTCCATGCTGCAGGGTGTTCATCTGTTCAAGTGACCAGGTGACCGATAAGATGCCTCATTTTTACCCCAGAACACAAATCAGCCTGCATGGCATGATGCAAGGCACATCATCACTGGAATCTCACAGACTGGCGGAGGACCCACCGGTCTGTTGAGTCAATTTCCCTGCAAGTGACCGATTGTAGAACTCTGATTTGAAGGCAACCGGAAACACCGCAAACAGCCAATGCCATTATAGCATCCATCCCATGTGGTGACGGGTCAAGTATGATTACGGGGCTGCCTCTTATATGATTGTAAGCCTCACCTCGTCACTGTACAGGGTAACCAGCTGAGAGGCGAAATGTCGTGCAGGGACATTTTGGACCGTGTTGTTGTTCCACATTTTAACAATCACCCTGTATTCAAGGATGACAATGCCAGAACCCATCGTTCTCATGCAGTTACAAACTTCTTGCGAAATGAAGCCATCACAACATTGCCGTGGCCAGCAAGGAGTCCTGATTTCAATTAAAGAGAGAAAGAACGTTTGGGACATTATTGGGTGCATATACATGTATAAGAAAACAGACTCTCTGGTGCACACTCTCGCACAGCTGGAGGTTACCTTGCACCAGGAATGGCAACAACTCCCTTTGGATTCTCCATGGCAATTTTTTCAGGAGATGGAGTGTTGCAGTATGGTCATTCATTCATTATAATGGCACTTACAGAGATTGTTGACCTTTTGAGACATTCAGTCCATTGTGACAACATTGGATGTCATCATTGACTGGTCTTGAGCCCTAAATCACACTATGTTCCCAGCAGCCATATTCTAAAGCCTTTTTTTTTTGTGTAAAGCATTTCCATCACAGAAATCCGAACTTTGTGATTAATAAATAAATAAACCAAGAAAACCTCTGAATTTATCGAACTCTGCCAACACATCGTTTTATTGTCGATAAACGTAACAGTTTACCAATAACTTTCTCGGTTATTGCTATAATCCAGGCGAATGCAGCTCGTGCTCCACTTTTATCCATGCATATAGACGGAGAGAAAAACCATCAATTCTGTGCAATTAATGTCTCAAAACCTATTTCCGCTCAGAATTGCATTTTGTCGAGTAAACATTTTACTGGTAACAGAGCAAAGTGCAATTGCTCATCCCCTAGAACCACCAACAACAATGTTGATTACCTCCACCACCGAAGGAAGACAGAGGTTATATTTTTTACCCCAGTCTGTTTCATTATCTGTCGGTCTGCAAAAAGTTATGGACGGATTTGGACCAAATTTGGTGGACAGGTTGGGTGGGCGACAAGGCCAAATTGATTAGATTTTGGTGAGGATCGTGATGCAGATCCGAGGATTTAATTTTTTTTAAAGTGATTCTTCATCATTGAGAGATGGGGCCAAAACAATATATAGCGTATTTCAAAAAGTTGTGAACGGATTATGACAATACCAGGTGGATGAGTTGGGTAGGTGACAAGGTCAAGCCAATTTGATTATGGCAAGGTCCAGATGCAGATTCCACCAATCAGTGGGATTCAAAACAAACAATGCCAAAATTGTTTTATGAATAGTCAAATATGTTTCTTTTTTTTCGTCCCCCCCTCCCCAATATCTAAATGAGATGAACACGCCAGGTACCGTTACTTTTCAATCATATAATTGTATCTCAAGCGCTTGGTGGAGCTTGTTTGCAGATCACATGCAGGCCAAAGACCTAAGAAGAAATCCGTGTGCTTTTACACAAATTACAAGCACATTCGTATTCAATGAGAAAATACGGGATTACGGGATTTAAACCTGGATTCCCTCCCAGCTATCTTGTGCCATGGATTCAGATGGGGATGAAAAACAAGCCGACACGGAATTTATTCCGTGTTCAATTTTGTTCTGTGCAAATAAAAGAGGTTTAACATTCCGTATTAAACTACAAAAATGTGTTAACTACAGCTGTTCTAAAGTTTGTGTTCAATAATGCCAACGTATGATCATGTTCCTCTTTACTCCCGTCTCTGGAACAATCTCCCTCACTCTCTTCAATCCCACTCCTCCCTCCAGGTCTTTAAAACAGCTGTCCACCACCATCTCTTATCTTCCCCCATCCAAAACCTTGATCTTTTCTACCCCCATTAATTCACCCCAGATCCACTTTTTTTTGAAATCACGACTTATTTCTAGAAGTTCTAGCAGTGTCCATGTGTTTCATACCTTTCCCTCACCCCCCCGCCCCCCACCTTCCATCCCATGCCTCCTGCCCCAAGCCCTCTCCCTCCCACAGATCTTCCGTTGTCGCTGTTCTCTGCTATTGTACTCGTGTGCTTCCCTCTCTCTCCCCATCTTGTCTCCCGCTCCCTTTATTATATGTTTTGTGTGTCGGGTTTATTTTTTTTGCGATTGATGTTAGCTCTTACACGAGCCTCGACCATGTATACAAAAATAAATAAATAAATAACCAGAGCGAAGTCGATGACGCGCCATCACAAGTCCCCAAGTTTCCCACCAAAAGCAAAGTTGAAAGATGGCGAAACGTTCCACCAGGAATGACCAAATATGAAATTTTGCCCTCCGACGACTTTTCGCGTTGTCCGTCCGTCCGTACGGGCTAAACCTCGTTTTTCTCAGCAACCACATGTCCGATTGAGACTAAACTATCAGGGTAAGAGTGACACCCATGCAGAATGTTTTTATGATAATTGTGACATCATAGGTCACGTGGTATGGCAGCCATTGGATTAAAAGCAAATAATAATAAAAAATTTTTCTTGGAAACTGCTGAATGGAAAAATTTGAAACTTGGCACATTGTCAAGTACTCAATGAGGAACAAAAGCATGATAACGATGGCATCATAAGTGAAGTGGTACACAAGCCAAAAATGTTTTAATCAAATTCCTTATCCTAAAAATCTGAAATTGCATGCACATGAACTATAACTCATTTGTATTGAAATATAAAATTTATGACATCATAGGTCACATGGTTTGGCAGCCATATTGGATTTAACCTAGAACCTTAAAAAAAAAAAATCTTCTCCCAAACCACCAAATCGATTGACTCGAAACTTTACATGTGCCATTGACTAAGCATGGCGATTAAAACGTGATCACGAAAACATCATTGGTCACATGGTGTGGCAGCCATATTGGATTGAAGGAAAATATTAAATAATTATTAAATAATATTAAAAATTTGTCTCCCTTGACATATCACGTGCCTTCGATACTGTCTAGCACCCAGCTCTGCTCACCAAACTCTCCTCCTATGGTATCCATGGAAATCTTCACGCATGGCTTGCGGACTTCCTCTCTGGTCGTAGTCAACGTGTGGCCCTGAATGGATTTCTCTCATCTCCCCTTCCTGTTCTGGCTGGAGTTCCCCAAGGCAGTGTTCTGGGCCCTGTGCTTTTTCTGGTCTTCATCAATGATCATCTCTGACTGTCTGGGAAATCCTCTCTATCTCTTTGCTGATGACTCCACTATCTGCCGCTCCATTCCTCATCTCTCAGATCGGCAGTCTGCAGCCTACTCACTCTCTGCAGACCTGGACAAAATCACAGACTGGTCAAACAATTGGAACACGTCTTTCAATCCTGACAAATCTCACACTCTTGCTATGTCCCTCCGAAAAGACCGACTGGAAAACCCTCCCATCTACTTTCTCAACAATCCTCTCCAAGAAGTTCTGTCGCTCAAGCTTTTGGGTCTCACTATCTGCCATGATCTTTCTTGGGAAAACCACATTTTCAAGCTGGCCTCCAAAGCCAGTCACCGACTGGGCATCCTCCATCGTGCGAAGTCCTTCCTCGGCACACCTGAGCTCCTCACCACATACAAGGCTTTCATCCGCAGCTCAATAGAATACTGTTCCCCCTTCTGGGCTGGTGCTCCTGCCTCACACCTAGCTTGGCTTCACGCTGTTGAAACCAAAGCTTTCAGAATCATTGGAATCTCCTGCAATGAAGCTGAATCTGAGGGCATTTCACTCACTCACCGCAGGCAGGTTGGTCGTCTTTCTGTATTCCACCAACTCCTCTCCGGCCTTGCTCCCCCAGCTCTCTGTACTCTGTCCCCCAAATATTCCTGCAGGTCGCACAAGATCTGCCAGCAACCCTCTTATGGTTAAACTGCCAAAATCTCGGCTCTCTGCTCACCTTCACTCTTTCATTCCCCTTTTCTCACGCCTCTGGAACAAACTCCCCCACTCCCTTCAATCCCACTCCTCCCTCCAGGTCTTTAAAACAGCTGTTCACCACAATCTCTTATCTTCCCCCATCCAAAACCTTGATCTTTTCTACCCCCACTAATTCACCCCAGGTACACTTTTTTGAAATTCCAACTTCTTTCCCGGAAGTCCTTGCGAGTGTCCATATGTTTTGTGCCTCTCCCACCTCCCCCCAAGCCCTCTCCCTCCCACAGTTCTCTCGATGTCCCTGCTCTCAAATGTTGTGTTTGTGTCCTTCCCCCTCTCTCCCCATCTTGTCTACCGCTCCCCTTATTTTGTGTTTTATGTGTCGGTTTGACTTTTTGTGTGATTAATGTTAGCTCTTTCACGAGCCTCGATCTTGCATACAAAAAAAATAATAATAATAATTTATAACCCCGAAACCGCTCACCCTATCAATGCAAAACTTTACAAATATCATCTAACGACACTGTTGCATATCGTTTGAAAATGATGATGTAGGTCACGTGGTTTGACAGCCATCTTGGATAGAAAAACGAACCTTATCCGATCAACAAGAAACTTCACAAACGTGATCCGCTACCCATAAATATACAGAGTGTACATTTTTTAAAACGTCATATGTCACGTGGTATGGCAGCCATATAAGCTTGAAAGTGGATATTTGAATAAATCCCTTCTCTGAAACTGCTTCACTGATCGATGTGAAACCTGTCATAGCTGGTGAAAATGTGATACTTGAAAACAGCTGAAGGGGTTTAAATCAAACTAGTTTAATTTTAGGGCAGTGAACGATGGCATCTACCCATTGTGGGACTATGCGGAGGCATATTGGCGACACTGTCGCATTGTTCTAGTTTTTTCTGTTTACATTCCTGTGACTCTAATCCCCAAACCTTGGGGCATAAACGTGGGTCAAATACAAGAAATCATTACATATTTCATGCATGTAATGTTAATTGCAAATACATTTTTTAAAAATCAAAAACAATTAAAAATGTGCCCGTAATTGCATTTTTTTTATTTGACCTTTTGACCACGCCAAAAATGATACTGCTCTTGCACCTGCCTTGTGGTGATCGGTGATCATAACTACCAAGTTTGGTGAGTTTCAGCACAACCGTTTCGGAGGAGATAGCATGACGGACAGATAGACGCACAGACAAATGGAACGACAGAACCGATTACAATATCTCCCCGCTTTTTATGCCTCCGTCAACAAAGTCGCCGGAGGCATTATGTTTTCAGGTTGTCCGTCCGGCTGTCCGTCCGTCCGTCAAAGGCCAAAGGTCATGTCAGGTAAAAAATATGATAACTTGTGAACAGCTGAAGGGATTTAAGTTAAAACTTGGTACAGGTACAGTCGTAGCCAAAAATATTGGCACCCTTGCACATTTTTCAAATTACTCACAATTTTCTCTAAAAATCAGTTGAAATTGACAAAAGTATTTGTTCTACACAATTCTTTATTTCACTGTTAATATTACAGAACCTTTGTTTTTGATTCAGAACTTAATATATCCTTTTAAAGCAGGAAAATAAAAAGAAATGGCATTGACAAAATTATTGACACCCTGGACTTAATATTTGGTAGCACAGACTTTGGACAAAATAACTGCAGTCAAACGCTTCCTATAGCCATGAATGAAATTCCTACACCTCTCTACTGGGAGTTTTAGTGCAGCAGATAAACACAAAAATTGTGCATTTTATGAGAAAATAATGAAATTTTTAACATAGTTAGTGCATACCATAGGGTTTATTTTCAGATGTGGAGGGAAGGCAGATTTGACCTCTCACGGTCCTTAGAGGTCAAATCTGACTTCCCTCCACATCTGAAAATAAACCTTATGGTATATACTAACTATGCTAGAAATTTCATGCTTTTCTCAAAAAATGCACAATTTGTTAAAATATGAGAGCTTATCCGCTGTACTATTTGGCCCACTATTCTTGTGCAAATTGCTCCAGTTCTCCCAGATTTGAAGGGTGCCTTCTACCAACTGCTGTTTTCAGATCTCCCCACAGGTGTTCATTGTGATTTAGATCTGGACTCATTGCTGGCCACTTCAGAACAGTCCAGCGCTTTGTCTTGAACCATTCCTGGGTGCTTTTTGAAGTGTGTTTGGGCCATTGTCCTGCTGCAAGACCCATGACCTTTGACGGAGACCCAGCTCTCTGACACTGGGTTGAACATTGCGCTCCAAAATGCCTCGTTAATCTCCCGATTTCATGATGCCATGCACACATTCAAGGCACCCAGTGCCAGAGGCAGCACAGCAACCCCAAAACATCACTGTACTTCCTCCATGTTTGACTGTAGGAAAGGTGTTCTTTTCTTTGAAGGCTTCATTTTGTTTTCTGTAAACATAGAGATGATGTTCTTCACAAAAAAAGCTCTAATTTGGTCTCATCTGTCCGCAGGACATTCTCCCAGAAGGATTTTGGCTTGTTCAGGTGTGTTTTAGCAAACTCCAGTCAGGCTTTTTTAAGTCTCTCTCTCAGCAGTGGGGTTCTCCTGGGTCTCCCACCATATAACCCCCTTTCAACGAGTTGGCGAAGGATGGTGCGAGTTGAAACTGTCGTACCTTGTATCGGAAGGTCAGCTTGAATCTGTTTGGCAGTTGATCAAGGTTCTTTTTCCACAATTCGAACAATCCTTCACTCCAATCTTCGATCAAGTTTTCTCTTGCGGCCACTTCCAGGGAGGTTGGCTACAGTGCAAAGGGCTGTAAACTTCCTGATAACATTCTGTATGGTGGACACAGGAACATCATGGTCTCTGGAGATGGACTTGTAGCCTTGAGATTGTCCATGCTTGGCTACAATCTTGTGTCTGACCTCATCAGACAATTCTCTGGTTTTCTTTCTTTTCTCCATGCTCATTGCGGTACACACAGTGACACAAAACAGCAGAATGACTCCTTTTCTCTATTCAAACTGGTTGAATGAGTGATTTCTATATTGCAGGCACCTGCAACTCACCTCAGGTGTGTTTAATTCCAAAGTAAAGGAGAATCACCTGCTTGAAATTTAATTATTTCCAACAACTTCTAAAAGGTGCCAATAATATTCTCCGGGCCATTTTCGATTTTCTGTGTGGAATAAGCTAAGATTTAGTAATTTTTCAGCTTTTTTGTTTTGTTCCTCTGCAAACCAAATAAATACAAATGTGGATACCAAGAGATTTTATAATTTCAACAATTTTCTGGAAGAAATGGTGCAATATTTGAAAAAAGTGCAAGGGTGCCAATATTTTGGCCATGATTGTATGTACAGTGCATTCAGAAAGTATTCAGACCCCTTCACTTTTTTCACATGTTGTTATGTTGCAGCC
Organism: Myxine glutinosa; assembly: GCF_964187855.1. Taxonomy (NCBI): domain Eukaryota; kingdom Metazoa; phylum Chordata; class Myxini; order Myxiniformes; family Myxinidae; genus Myxine; species Myxine glutinosa. Next base: position 13,709,787 of record NC_136263.1, read on the forward strand.
TTATGCAAAAATCGTTTAAATTCCTTTTTTTCCCTCATCAATCTACACTCAATACCCCACAATGACAGAGAAAACAGGATTTTAGAAAGTTTTGCAAATTTATTAAAAAGAAAAAACTGAAATATCACATTTACATACAAATTCAGCCCCTTTGCTATGACACTTGAAATTTAGCTCAGGTGCCTCCCTCTTGATCATCTTTCAGATGTTTCTACACCTTGATTGGAGTCCACCTGTGGTAAATTGAATTGATTGGACACGATTTGGAAAGGCACACACCTGTCTATATAAGGTGTCACAGCTGACAATGCATATAAGAGCAAAAACCAAGGCATGAGGTCGAAGGAACTGCCTGCAGAGCTCAGAGACAGGATTGTGTCGAGGCACAGATCTGGGGAAGCCTACGAAAATATCCCTGCTGCATTGAAGGTTCCCAAGAGCACAGTGGCCTCCATAATTCTTAAATGGAAGAAGTTTGGAACAACCAGGACTCTTCCGAGAGCTGGCCGCCTGGCCAAGCTGAGCAATCGGGGGAGAAGGGCCTTGGTAATAGAGGTGACCAAGAACCCGATGGTCACTCTGGCTGAGCTCCAGAGATCCTGTATGGAGATGGGAGAAACTTCCAGAAGGACAACCATCACTGCAACACTCCACCGATCTGGGCTTTATGGCAGAGTGGCCACACGGAGGCCTCTCCTCAGTGAAAGACACATGAAAGCCCGCTTGGAGTTTGCAAAAAAAGCACCTAAAGGACTCTCAGACTGTGAGAAACAAGATTCTGTGGTCTGATGAAATCAAGATTGACCTGTTTGGCTTCTGTTTTTTACTCTATTTGGCGTAACGGTTAGAATGACCGATCTGGGAGGCCCATGCTCCGAACCAGACTACAACTTAGTCATAAGAAACACTTAAAATAAAATGGCACATGATGCTTCCATGCTTGACTCTCAGCATTTAAAAAGGATCGAGCATGGGCAAATAACCCTAAGTTGATAATAATAGCGCAGGCTTTGATGGGCCAAATGGCCTCCTCCTGCATCAAAGTTCCATGAAAGGCAAATCATATTATTGGCAACTGCTGGAATTGAGTCCAAATGTTGACATGGCTATAAACCTCCACCCTGGTGTTTTGCATGCAAGGCAATGCATTCAATGTGTGCATGCATCATCCAGTAGATGGGACTTAGACCAGAGGTCGTTCGCCGAATGGCCTCCTCCTGCATCAAAGCTCGTCTTAAGGGTTAATTAATCTACCCGTACATAAAATACAGGGTGTATTTGTCTGTCCCCCTTCATAATGAGCATTTGAGTAGGTTATTGAAGGCCAATATTATAACACGACTGTGTGTTCACTCTTGGGCCAATTTGTGGCCCAAGAACACACGACTGTGTGTTCACTCCGATATATTTTTGAAGACAAAATACTCGAAAAACATTTTCCATAAAAGAGTAATTAGGTCTCTTCTATGAATTGCAGACGGTAACTTACAAACCGACCCTCAAGTGCGGTGTACCGAAGTGTTTTTTTTAGCCCCCATTGGAGATAGACCGAAATGGGGGCTTATGGATTTTGTTTCCGTGCATCCGCAACGTTCGTCCGGAACCATATCTCGGAGATGTATGGACCGATTTTGTTCATACTTTGCACAAAGACAATACATGACGGTATACATATGTAAATGTTCCATATGGGCCTAGTGTAAATACACATGGTATAAAAGATTAGGGCAACCATGTGTACGATGGTAACAGCAGCATGTTTATAGAATGTGTTTGTCAAGCACAAATATGCTGATAACCATATAAATGTGGTCTTCAACTGGGTTTAATAAAATAACTCCAACCCACCAACTTGCACTGGTCAATGCATTGATCATGGAGATTTTCCACATCGAGTTCAGAAAAAATATATAAAGAATTTGAAATTTCCTTTTTTAGGTAGTCTTTCATTCTCATCCAGAAACATTTCAGCATGTCTACTGTCTGAGAATGATGGATCCCCCAGAAATTCAGGTCTCACAATTGACGTCGATGACTGGGATCATGTCGGGACCTTCTGAAATCTCTTAATGCACAACCAGCTAACTTTATTGCCCGTCTGGAAAATGCTGATGAAACATGGCTTCACCCCTAGAATCCCAAAACCAAATTTGAACCCTTGTAAAAGAAACACACGGGATCCCCGGCACACAATAAATATGGCACCAAAACCCCCAGCAGACAATATTATTGCCTCAATTTTCAAAAGGAATCCTGCTTATTGACTACAAGTCCAAGGAATACTGCTTATCGACTATATATCTCACAAAAATACAGGGCGAGCCAGAAATATGGACATTTTTGAAATTCATGTGAAGGAAATAAAAAAGTTGTATTTCAAAATAAATTCATTCATGATAGTGAAGTACATAACATGCATTTTTTTTTTTTTTTTTTTTTTTACCGATTTCGTTTTATTTTTTTTGCAGGCAAAACACTTGAGTGACCATGTGGAACTGGTCGGGTGAAGAACGCGCTTTCGCTATCAAAGCTTTTTACAAGAATAATAATGATAGTGCGACTGCTGCACAACGTCAATTCAAACTCCATTTCAATGTTCAACGTCATGGAAATGTGCCGTCTGTTCGTGCTATCAAGTTATGGGTTCAGAAGTTTGAGAGGACCGGTTCAACTTTAAAAGAGAAACTGCCGGGAGCACCCAAATCAGTAAGAACGGCACAAAACATTGAGCGTGTAAGGGAGTCAGTTTTGAGAAGTCCGCATTGCTCCAGCCGAAAGCATGCATCACATCAGCCTTAAGAATTTCTCACATGTCACTACGCCACATATTGCATGAGGATTTAAACTTTTATCCCTATAAAATTCAAACTGTCCAGGATTTAAGGCAAGATGATGAGATGCAATAATTTTTGTGAAGGAATGCTTGGCCATTTTGCAGAACGTCATGAATAATTGGCGTCCAAGATTGGAGGAATGTGTCAGACGAAATGGTGCGCATCTCCGAGATGTTCTTTTCCACAAATAAATGGCATGTTATGTACTTAACTTTCTTGTAAGAATTTGTTTTGAAATACAACCTTTTATTACCTTTACACGAGTGTTAAAAATGACCATATTTCTGGCTCACCCTGTACAAAGGAATATTATGCTAGTCATAAACGAAATTGTGGCAGGCCACCCAAAGACAAACACAAAGGGATGTTGACCAAATGTGTGCTCCTTCCTGGCAACAAGTCTGTGTACAAGGCCCACGTTGTGCAGACTGCCATTCATGACTCCGGCTTCACCTATCAACGTCATGATATGCATGCCAGTCTCTATCCAGCATTGGAGGGTACCTGGACCCCTGCCCTGTGTGCTCATTTGACGATAATCTGTGGTTGTAAACTTTGCATTATGTGACCTAGATGGCGGCACTATTGTAAAGTTGTACATGTGAGGCATCACAAGGAGTGATCCGTTTTCTGTATGCGAAAGGCACGAGTGGAATTGAAATTTAGAAATGAATGAGTGTATAGTATGGGGCATCACTCCTGGATAAAATTAATGTGTGCAGGTGGATATAAAAGGTTAGAGAAGGCAGGTAGAGTATGCATGATGAACAGCATCCTAGGAGACCATGGGAGGTCATGTCCATGCAGACCATCGCACATGTGGAGAAACCTATCCATAGTGATCGATGGATGATGTTAGATGGCATTATTATTCAAATTGGTATAAACCACAGTACTGTACAGTGTACATATGATTGCCGATTACCAATTTGATGACTTTTGGAAGGTATTATACTGGTAGGTGCTCAAAATGCTCACATATGCTGGTCAGGTCCAGTGTTTGAAAACCAGTACAGCCTTTTTCCAGTGCTTCCATAATGAATGGGACGACTTCCTGTCTTTTAATGTGACTGGGGACGAAACATGTGTGTGATCCAATATGAAGCGGAATCAATGAGATCAAATCATGGAGTGCCTACCACCTGTAAATAAGTTTGAGGTCCAGCAGTCTGTTAGCAAAATCATGCTGATGGTGCTTTGGGACATGAATGGTCCCCTTTTGATTTCATTCAAGAAACAGACTGTGACCAGTGCAACGTATTGTGACCAGCTCCACCAACTGTGAAATTAGATTTGCAGACATCATCCTGGTCTACTGTCCCAGGGTGACGTTTCTGCAACATGAAAATGGCACACCTTACATAGCACACGTAACATTAGGCAGCATCACCAAACTCGAGCGTGAGGTTGTCCCACACCTGCCATAGCGCCCATACCTTGCCACATCAGAGACTACCACCTGTGTGGGCCCTTAAAGGAGGTCCTACGTGGCAAGCACTTCAAGTGACATGAGAGTTTCAAGGATGATGTTTGAGTTTGACGATGCACCAATCGTAGAGAGATCGATGCTGCAATGATCAGGAAGCTGATATTGAGATGGGCCAAATGCTTCACACTCCTCAGTGATAATGTTGACAAATGAACAGTAATATGTACCCATGTGCGCTTAATACTTATTACTCAAAGGCCACAATTATTTCCACGTTATTGTGGGGTTGGCCGAGGGAAGCTTGGCCCAAGTATTTCACGAACCGGCTGGCCAGGCCTGATGGTGGACTAAGATTAGGAGAACAGGAATTTGTAATTTATTAATTGTACTGGCTGGCGAAGGCTCGCCTACTCTTCACAAAGAACTCCATGGGATATTTAACGTCAACCAGTCGAGTCCATAGCCAGCAAACCGGAACGCCCAGTTGAACTTCCATCCAAGGGACGACACACACACGGATGAATCACCATACCACTGAAACACCGGAATGACGGTTTGTAGCTGGATTAGACTCGACGGATTTATGGAAAAAGGCCATGTATAAGCTTCTAGGTGCATTTTTGGGTAAAAGTTGGGAACCTCCGTTTTTAACATAATTAGGGTATGCTGAATTTGATTAACCCAGGTTCCCAGGCCGAATTTTGAGTGTTTTTTTTTTTGAGGTTTGAATAAACTGCTGAAGAACTTGGGCATTGGTGAACACACAGAGGAGACAATCAAATCTGCAGAAGCGTTCGTCTGCAGAATATATAATGTGCACAGAACAACCTCTGTTGATTTAGCATGACATATGTTGTTCTCCAAGACTGGTAAACCAGAAGCAATGTCACTGACAAGTGATGCTCTTCACTTCCATTTGATGCGAGTACACTATTAAGCCATGGTATGGAGAAATGCTCATTGTGCCATACCTGACCTTCCTGCACCTGTGGAAATGGGATGGAAACGTGGTGATTCAGGACTAGACTATTCTGATATCACCGAGTCCAATCCCAGAAAGTTGCCTCGAGATGATTTGTTGTGCATGCCAGAAGCAATACAAGACTCGATCCTGCAAATGTCGCTATTCAGAGTTGAGGTGCACATAAATGTGTGCCTGCCTGTCAGCAACAGAGTGATGATCAGACCCCTTGTATGAATTTGTTGTAGTTTGGCAAAACAACATGTCACCACCCACCCACCCACCCACCCACACACACACACACACACACAAGTATGTGGACACCCGAACATCGAACATCTCATTCCAAAACCATGGGTTTAAATATGGAGTTGGTTCCCCTCTTTGCTGCTATAACAGCCTACACTCTTCTGGGAAGGCTTTCCATTAGATATTGGAACATTGCTGTGGGGATTTGCTTCCATCCAGCCACAAGAGCATTAGTGAGGTCGGGCACTTATTTTTATTTTTTTATTTTTTTTTGTATACAAGATCGAGGCTCGTGAAAGAGCAAACATTAATCACACAAAAAGACAAACCGACACACAAAACACAAAAAACAAGGGGAGCGGCAGACAAGTTGGGGAGAGAGGGGGGAGGACACAAAAGAGAGTGGGAAGAAGGGGAAGGACACAAACACAACATTTGAGAGCAGGGACATCGGGAGGACTTGGGGGGAGGTGGGAGAGGATTAAAACATATGAACACTGCAAGGACTCTGGGGTGAATTACCGGGGGTAGAAAAGATCAAGGTTTTCGATGGGGGAAGATAAGAGATGGTGGTGAACAGCTGTTTTAAAGACCTGGAGGGAGGAGTGGGATTGAAGGGAGTGGGGGAGTTTGTTCCAGAGGTGGGAGAAAAGGGGAATGAAAGAGTGAAGGTGAGCAGAGAGCCTAGACTTTGGCAGTTTAACCATAAGAGGGTTGCAGGCAGATCTTGTGCGACCTGAAGGAATATTGGGGGGACAGAGCACAGAGAGAGCTGGGGGAGCAAGGCCGGAGAGGAGTCGGTAGAAGACAGAAAGACCACCAACCTGCCTGCGGTGAGTGAGTGAAACGCCCTCGGCGTTGACTACAGCGCAGGAGATTCCAATGATTCTGAAAGCTTTGGCCTCAACAGCGTGAAGCCGAGCAAGGTGTGAGGCAGGAGCACCAGCCCAGAGGGGGGAACAGTATTCCATTGAGCTGCGGATGAAAGCCTTGTATGTGGTGAGGAGCTCAGGTGTGCCAAGGAAGGACTTCGCACGACGGAGGATGCCCAGTCGGCGACTGGCTTTGGAGGCCAGCTTGGAAATGTGGTTTTCCCAAGAAAGATCATGGCAGATAGTGAGATCCAAAAGCTTGAGCGACAGAACTTCTTGGAGAGGATTGTTGAGAAAGTAGATGGGAGGGTTGTCCAGTCGGTCCTTTCGGAGAGACATTGTAAGAGTGTGAGATTTGTCAGGATTGAAAGACATGTTCCACTTGTTTGACCAGTCTGTGATTTTGTCCAGGTCTGCAGAGAGTGAGGAGGCTGCAGACTGCCGATCGGAGGGATGAGGAATGGAGCGACAGAGAGTAGAGTCGTCAGCAAAGAGATAGAGAGGATTTTCAAGAGAGTCAGAGAGATCATTGATGAAGACCAGAAAAAGCACAGGGCCCAGAACACTACCTTGGGGAACTCCAGCCTGAACAGGAAGAGGAGATGAGAGAAACCCATTCAGGGCCACACGTTGACTACGACCAGAGAGGAAGTCCGCCAGCCATGCGTGGAGATTTCCATGGATACCAAAGGAGGAGAGTTTGGAGAGCAGAGCAGGGTGCCAGACCGTATCGAAGGCACGTGAAATGTCAAGGGAGACAGCTCTAATTTCCTGTTTGGCGTTGAGGACCTCCATCCATTGTTGAGAAAGCAGAAGCAGCATGTCCAGAGTAGAGTGACCAGGTCTGAAACCAAATTGACGATCAGAGATCAAGCCATTGGAGAAGAGGAAAGATTTCATATCTGAAGCAATGATGGATTCCATGACTTTGCTGATAATTGGGAGAAGGCTGATTGGTCTGTAGTTGCTGGGATCTGTTTTTGCACCTTTTTTGTGCAAAGCGGTGATGTTGGCTGATTTCCAAGCAGATGGCAGATGACCTTGAGCAAAAGAGAGGGTGAAGAGAACAGAAAGAGGGAGTGAAAGAGCAGAAGAACATGATTTTAGGACCCGTGGGCTGATGCCGTCAGGACCAGTTGCAGAATCAGAGTCGAGGGTTGACAGAAACTTTTCCACCTTGTCAGGAGGAAAGGATACAGAGTCCAGGAGCAGCTGGGTACGACTGGGTACGGTGGTTACAGAGAGGGATGGGTTTGGGACACAAGATTTAGAGGCAAACACAGAGTTGAGGAATTCAGCTTTTTCACGTGCGGAGTCAGCCGTTAAGCCGTTTGAGGTGAGGGAGGGGATGGAGGGGGAACAAACACCAGAAACAGATTTGACCAGACGCCACCAGGATTTGGAAGAGGGGGACAGATAAGAGAGTTCGGTCTTGAGAATGGTGAGATATTGTTTCCTGGCTCTCCTGAGGGTGGACACACACTTGTTTCGGGCTTTGTGAAAGGAAATGAGATTTCCTTCCGTTGGATTTGCTTTCCAGGAGACGAAAGCAAGTTGTTTCAGGGCAACAGCCTCACCACAAGATTCCGTGTACCATGGACGGGAGGAAGGGTATGACAACTGAAGACGAGATGGTATAAATCTGTGCATGAGAGAGAGCAATTTACTTTGAAAGAATTCCCAGGATGAGTTGATGTCAGAGGCGGTAGAGATGGGAGACCAGTCCAGATGATTGATGGCTGCTTGAAGACCGTGCCAGTTGGCCTGAGTGAAATGCCAGACTCGTCGACGCTGAGGAGGCTCTCTGAGAATGGTCAGAGAGATGTCCACTTTGACAAGCACATGATCAGATGAGCCGATTGGAGCAGAAGAAGAGCAGCAGACATTTTCAGGGAAGTTTGTCATAACCAAATCCAGAAGAGAAGATGCTCCGTTGACTGAGATCCGGGTCGGGAAATTGACAGATTGTGTCAGTCCCAGTGAGTCGCAGAAGTCCTTTGCTGAAGAGCCATGGCTGGTGAGAGAGGTACCCACACCCAGCCAACTGGCATGGTGACAATTGAAATCACCACATATGAGGAAGAGAGAGTTGGGATGGGTAGATAGAAGTTGGTCCATATTATCAGACAGTGAGATGTAGATGGAGTCATCGCTGATTGGTGGACGGTACAACACACATATGAACAAAAGGTGGGAGCGAAGGGGAAACCGTAGCCAAAGGTATTCCTGGGGGTGAGGTGGAGAGAGGGCAGTGGAGGGCGAGTGAGGAAGAGAGTTTTTTATAAAGATAGCAACCCCACCTCCAGGACGAGGCTCAGGTCTATCATACCGGAGGAGGGAGTAACCTGGGAGAGATACCAAGGCATCAGAGACATCATGAAGGAGGAAAGTTTCTGTTAAGCAGATCACATCTGGTTTGTCAGAAGCAACCTGTATGGAGAGGTCAGTCAAGTTTGAGCGAAGGCCCCGGATGTTTGAGGTCCATACCGTTAATGAAGAGGAAGGGGGAGCATCGGGTCCAGAACAGGGGGGGGGAGGGGTAGGGTAAGATGTGGAAGAGGAGGAAGAGGTAGGGAGAGCTGTTGAAGGTGTGTCAGAGATTTCAGAATAGCTTGGAGAAAGGGAAGAATGGGGCAGACAAAAGGTTTGATGGAGATTGGGTGAGGCACAGTGAGGTGTTATTTGAGGAGGGGGAAGAGCAAGGCAGGAGGTTTGGGGAGATGAAGGTGAAAGTTGGAAGGAGGAAGAAGCAGGGAGGATGCTTTGAGGAGGAGGGGTGAGAGGGGAGTCTAGGAGGGGAGGAGCGAGGGAGAGTCTCGGAGGGGAGGGGTGTGGGGGGAGTTTAGGAGGGAGGGGAGGGAAGGGGCAAGGGGGGAGATTTGAAAGGGATGGGTGATGGGGAGGATTTGGAGGGGAGGGGTGAGATTGGATTTTGAAAAGTGTACGATTCATGGGAAACGAACATTTTTTGCAAAATGAGTTTGAGACCTTCGAGTCAAAAATACGTTTGAGGACACTGGAGGAGGGATGGAGTTCTGGATAGTTTATGGAATGTAGAAAGGAGGAACTGTAAGAGATGGTATTATATATATTTTTTGGAATGAATAGATTTGGTGAGCAAGACGAAAGCATCCTTTTGTAGGAAAAGAAGAAAAGGGTGTTATAATATATGAGAGAAAATAGTTGTTCAGGGGAGAGATTATACATTTCTAACCGCGTCATCGCGAACGAAGAACGAACGAACAAAAAGAACAACAAATAAACGAATAAGACCTGGGAAGGAAATATTTTTTGGGTTTTTTTTTTTTTTTTTTTGTGAGTACAGATATTAAACAAGGAGGTACGGGGTGAACGACTGGTACGAAACAGAGAACGAAAATAATTTCAGCGCATTCGACGAATCGCTGAGAGAAAAACAAACCACAAGGTCTGAGACGGTACGGTAGTCTAAGCCTACGAGTACTAGGCCGCAGAATACTCGATACCATTAACCGACGATTGTGTATACATGAACGAAAAATTAGCACCGAAAATTTTCCAAAAGATACGCTGTAGGTACATACACCGAAAGATAGATACAGTCTCGACAAAAACACAATTGAGAAATATCACTTAGCTTCGAAAGCGTGAGCGCATGGAGCAGCGTCGAAAAGACGTGACCTCGCCGTGATCTCGCGAGATCCCCCCCAATGTTGGGCGATTTTCATGATGTTGGGCGATTAGGCCTGGCTCGCAGTTGGCGTTCCAATTCATCCCAAAGGTGTTCGATGGGGATGAGGTCAGGGCTCTGTGCAGGCTAGTCAAGTTCTTCCACACCGATGTCGACAAACCATTTCTATATGGACTTCGCTTTGTGCACGGGGCATTGTCATGATGAAACAGAAAAGGGCCTTCCCCAAACTGTTGCCACAAAGTTGGAAGCACACAATCGTCTAGATTCTAAAATGTCATTGTATGCGGTAGCGTTAAGATTTCCCTTCACTGAAACTAAGGGGCCCAGCCCAATCAATGAAAAACAGCCCCAGGCCATTATTCCTCCTACACCAAACTTTACACTTGGCACTATGCATTCAGGCAGGTAGCGTTCTCATGGCATCCGTTCTCCTGAAGCGCGATTCAACACTCCAGAGAACGCGTTTCCACTGCTCCAGAGTCCAATGGCGGCGAGCTTTACACCACTCCAGCCGATGCTTGGCATTGCACATGGTGTGCGGCTGCTCGGCCATGGAAACCCATTTCATGAAGCTCCCGACGAAAAGTTGTGCTGACATTGCTTCCAGAGGCAGTTTGGAACTCGGAAGTGACTGTTGGAACAGACGACAGATGAGTTTTACATGCTACATGCTTCAGCACTCAGTGGTCCCGTTCTGTGAGCTTGTGTGGCCTACCATTTTGTGACTGAGCTGTTGTTGCTCCTAGACGTTTCCACTTCACAATAACAGCACTTACAGTTGACCAGGGCAGCTCTAGCAGGGCAGAAATTTGACAAACTGACTTGTTGGAGAGGTGGCATCCTATGACATTGCCACTTTGAAAGTCACTGAGCTTTTCAGTACAGCCCATTCTACTGCCAATGTTTGTCTATGGAGATTGCATGGCTGTGTGCTTGATTATATATACCTGTCAGCAATGGGTGTGGCTGAAACAGCTGAATCCACTAATTAGAAGGAGCGTCCGCATACATTTGTCATGTAGTGTATATACATATATAAATATATCAAAGGAAGGTGAAAAGCACCCCTCCCTGTTTTACTTTTCTTACTTTTTTACGTACTTACTTTTTCCACATGTGAAATTTGCATTTATGTTTATTTAAATTATACAATGGATGACAAAATGTAAATGTTTCATGATATTTCTTATATTATATCACCTTTATCTATCAATATTGTTGAAATGAAGATCAAATAGCTGTATGTTTAAATATGTTGAAAAAGTCAAAACTTTACATGGGGTGTACTTACTTTTTCACGTGACTGTATATATATAAAAACAAGTACAGATACATTCAAAGTACACCGCCACCATACTGAATAAATAAATAACATCCTCAAGCACAGCATTGCCGGGGCGACTCCGGCGCCCGGCAGTACCTCCGTGCAGTGCATAGAGACGATATTGGGAGGGAGAGGTGTAAAATAATTGATTGATTAATTGTGAAAATAAAATAAATATATAATAATCGTAAAATAATAAATTTCTTAATCAATTGGCTAATAGCATAGCTAAACCACCAGTGTTTCATTAGAATCTGTAACTATTTGAAAACTAATTGAATAATTAATTAATCGAAAATTAAATAATTAATCGATTAATTGACTAATCAATAAATAATTAAACCATAAATTGATGAATAAAAAAATCCAAAATATCCTTTATAGCCACATCACTTGGTCGCTATTGTGTCCAAATATTACCTTCTTAGCTTAAAAGGTGCCTGAGATATTGCCCAGATGAGAAAGAAAATAAATAAATGATTAATAATGAAAATAAATAAATAATAATCATAAAATAATTAAATAATTTATCAATTGACTACTTGAATACCTAAACCAACACAGTTTCATCCGAATGTGTAACTTATTTTTTTTAAAAATTAATTAAGTCATTAATGGAATAATTAAATAATTAATCGATTAATTGATTAATCAATAAATCAAAATTAGCCTTTACAGCCAAATCACTTGGTCATTGTCACGTCCAAATATCAGTTTCCTAGCTCAAAAGGTGCCTGAGATAATGCCCAGATAAGCAAGGAAACAAATAAGTACCTAACTAATCGATAATAATTAAATAACTAATCAATTAATCGATTAATCAAAAAACAAAAAATAACGTGTTTGCCAAAGCACTTTCTCACTATTGTGCCGAAATTTCAATTCAGATGGAATAATTTCAAATGAGCCTCACCAATATGTAAAATTTCAAAATTCAAAAATTTCAAATAATATCAGATGGAACACTCAAATGTCCTCTGATGTAGGGGTTAATCCTCGATTCCCACACTTCTATTTTCAAGAAGACCTTTGGGCCAGTTATAGAGCTTCTTATAGCTTTGATGTATTTTTCTTCAGTCAGCTGAAGCTGAGTCAGGAATTCATCAAAAGATATAACACTCTGATATTTCAGATCATCCAGATGCTTCTGTATTCTTTTATATTGTTGCGGTTTTAGAACCCTCACTTGTAAATAATTACTTGTACATATCCCATTATTAAAAGGTTAAAGGTTGCACCCCTAGTTAGTCCACAAGCAACATGTAGGACACCATAGAACTCAGTTATTTCATTAATATGTGTTTTAGATAAGGCCGCGTTTCCAATAGTTGAATCTGCGTTGCATCAATTAAATAAGAGTAGGTCCCTATTCCGTCAATTTTGCGACCTCCCTCTCCAAGCGACGCCATTACGCGCCCCTACAGTCGGCGCCTCATAGCTCGCTCAAACGACGCCATAAGCCACGCGGTTAGGCCCGAGAAAGGGGGCGGAACAGCAAGAAGAAGGTGTGGCCACGTCATCCAGTCATCAAAGGCGTGGCCGGTAAGCCCTCACCAGCCAACCAGGGCTGAGGTGAGATCGCCGACGGGCGTGGTTTTGAGGCGCGCGGAGCGATCTTTGCTCGCATTATATAAGCGCGAACACAAAGCCCTTTCACAGGACTTATTCGGCGGCGCTCAGGCGAGAGGACTTACGCGGAGTTGAAGGTGCGCGCATTACCGAGAAGACTGATCCAGGAGTGCACATTTGCAAAGGAGAGATACGGCAGCGCTCGCATTGAAAGAACAATTGGAAGAAGGGCGCGCTTGTTAAGAGAACCTTGGAGAGGGTGCGTTTGGCACTAGCGTGCACTTATTACGTACGCTGCGGGACACCAGCCTTCCCCCCGCTATATATAAGGTCCGCTCGCGTCCAACTATGCGCGGAGCTGCCTGCCGGGTTTCACCCGCTGGACCGGAGCCTGGACCCCATCGCCGGACCCTCTACCTGGACCTTCCATCTACCAGCTACAATCCCCGTGTGAGTGTGTATGTTTGTCTGGGGTGTTAGAATAAGACCGCCCTGTGTGCTGCTTCTTCCTCTTCCTCTCTTGTATATCCCTTTCTTTTCCTCTTTTCTTGTACATAATTAATAAATCACTTGTTCTTCCTGGTTTTCCTTCTATCCGATCGCATTCGTCCCTTCTCTCATTGGGTAAATGTGGCACGATTAGGAACCGCTCAGAATCGGGTTTAGTCTCTTTGTTAATAGCTCGGATCGCGGATTGCTATCCGCTCGGCATTTTTCCATCACATTCATGGTTCGATCGGGAGTTACTCCCTCGTTTCCGGCTGGCGTTAGTACTTAGGTAGCAGCGAACCCTTAGGCCTAGCAAACCCTAACTAACGCCGCGCCGGTAAGGACGTTATTACTTCCAGGACTCGGGACGGCCAGCTAAAAAGACAAGGGGATTAGCCCCCCCCCCCCCCCTTGATAAGGGGAGTGCTGACCGCCGAGATCCGTAACAATATATTTCTTTGTATGTCTCAACATCAGTTTCAAGTGGCTCAAGTACTGTTGTCTTTTTCATTGGTGGAAGAGGGAACCCAAACCTGCAAACTGGTTTCCCTGATTTCTTGCATGTAACTGAATGTTTATGTCTCTGGAACTCAAGATATTGTTCATCTTCTTCTGATACATCTGATGAACATGTGATGTGTTCATTTATGAATGACACAATCTCTTCCTCTGAATCATTCTTGTATGAAGGAGCATTGTCTATCCACATAAGCATATGAATGTGGGGGGAGCCTCGTTGCTGAAATTCGACTCTATAGAAGTAGTCTTTCAACTTTCCAAGTGGTGCGTGAGGACTCATCAGAGCTGTCTTTATAAATTCGTGTACTCTATGATCAAAGAAGTGAGTGCATGTAACAGGATCTTTTCTCACAAGCTTTGTTTTTTCATTCCATGACATGTTCTTCACATCTTCATCTGATAACTTTTTGCCAGTGCTAATCTGAGCCAATGCTTTAATCAAATCATTCCATCTTGTATCTGCAGCTGAGAATGATCCAAACCAAGAAGGCAAACCAAGCTGCCGGATCATTGCAAAAACCTCTTTTTTCTTTGACTCCAGGTAAGGGGGAGAGTTTCTCAAAGTCCTGAAAATACAATAGCCTTCGTCAAGCTTAGTAATTTCTTCAAAAGACTGAGGGTTCAGTATCTCTTCTGCATTGAACTTTTTATCACCCAATTTGCATCGTCTTAGTGCCAAATGAACTTTGTCTGATATTTGTTTCATTTGCAATTTCGTCATCTTGAGGAAGATGTTTGGAACATTGGAAGCAGCTCGTCTATCAACGCTCCTCAATTCCCATTTGGCAATGTCACTGTAATGAACATCTCGTTGACGGTCCTTATTCTCTTGTCTTCTCTGTCCACAAAATATTGTTGGAAAAGATAAGTATTCTGCATCTTTATCTTGATACAAACTCTTCGGTGACGTTTGTATTCGTATAAGTTTCATTTTGAGACTTCATCACCATTCGGGTGAAATTTGTTTTCGTATTAAGTTCGTTCTGATCCCTGTTCACCATTCCGGCGAAATTTGAATCGTGCTTCACCATTCCGGTGACATTTGAATCGTTCTTCACCATTGCGGTGACACTTGCATTGTACTTCACCATTGCGGTGACATATGAATCGTTCTTCACCATTGCGGTGACATTTGAATCGTTTTCCACCATTCCGGTGACATTGATATCCCTCTGATCTACGAATGCAGTTGAAGCAGTGATCCCGCTGTTCAGCTGATTCCATGATGCAGTAGCGATACCACAAGATCCCACAATATTGCTCTGATCTCCAAATAATGCAGCACGAGAGTCAGCGTTCACTATGCTCTTGCTGATTTGTCAATCCAGAGCCAATATCATGCACTCTCAACCCACTCATTCCACGCGCAGCAGCAGCACGTCTCTGACTAGCACTCTTCTTCTTCAGCTACGGCATCCTGAAATGAAAAATATTTTTGTCAATTTCTATATATACATTTCACTTCCGTAATTGTTGTGTTCACTTCTTTGTCAGTTTCGGCATCCTAAATTCTTGTGCTTTTCTTAAGAGCTGAAAAAATATGCCGGCCTAGGGTGGCCATTTTGTGACAGATCGGGTTGACATGCGATAGCAACCTATCTTGTGTGGTAAGAGTCTCACACACCAAGTTTGATCAAAATCCATAAATATTTGTAGACGTTAAAGTCTTAACATCGTTTCGGAGATGAAAACAATATGGCGGCCTATGGCGGCTATTTTGTGACGGATCAGGTTGGAATGCAATAGCAACATACCTTGTGTGGTAAGGGTTAAACATTCTAAGTTTGATCAAAATCTGTTAATATTTGTGGACGCTAGAGTGTTAACGTCGTTTTCATGACCAAAAACAAAATGGTCGCCTAAGTCCGCCATTTTTCAATGGATCGGGCTGAAATGTAATACCAACCTGGTCCGTGGGTAAGGATGCTGCATGTCAAGTTTGATCAGAATCGTTTGATATTTGTGGACGCTGGAGTGTTAACGTCGAAAAGTTAATGGACGACAGACGACGACGACGACGGACGACGGAGGGTTCAGTATGTGATGAACTCAACTGGACAGTAGTCCAGTTGAGTTAAAAATGAATCGAATAATTGATTAATCAATAAATCAGAAATAGCCTTTACAGCTAAATCACTTGGTCACCATCATGTCCAAATATCAGCTTCCTAACTCAAAAGGTGCCCCAGATAATGCCCAGAAGAGAAAGGAAATAAATAAGTACATAATTAATCGATAATAATTAAGTAACTAATCAATTAATTGATTAATCAAAAAACAAAAAATACTGTTTTTGACAAAGTACTTACGATTGTGCCAAAATTTCAGCTTCCTAGCTCAAAGGATGGCTGAGATATCGCCCGGACAAACAAACAAATAAGAAAACAAACAAACACATAAGAAAACAAACAAACAAACAAGAAAACAAGAAATCAAACAATCAAACAAACAACCAGAGTGAAAACTGAGCACTGCCTTTCAGCGTGCGTCATTGCCGAGCCCACTTCGGTGCCCGGCAATGATGGTATGCAGTGCCTGGAGATGGCATAGGAAAGGAGCGGTGTACAACAAACAAGAAACCAAAAAACCGGAGTGACAACTGAGTACTCCCTTTCAGCGTGCGTCATTGCCGGGCCCTCTTCGGTGCCCGGCAATTACATCATGCAGCACCTGGAGATGGCATAGGAAAGGAGCGGTGTACAACACACATACACACACACACACACACACACACACACACACACACACACACACACACACACACACACACACACACACACACACACACACACACACACACACACACACACACACACACACACACACACACACACACACACACAAATAAATCACCCATAATGTTTTTAGTAATATCAAAGAGCCAATCGGCTCACTATGCAGGATGCATCTGGAATACATTTTTAGATTCAAAATGACACCTCAAACACAACGTCGGGATCATACAAGAGCGTGCAGTAAACTCGATAGCGGATATTAAATAGAATAATAAATAAATGGATTCTTAGTTGTATGACAAATTGCAAAGTGAATATTATATATAATAACATGGTCCGATTTATGCATCACCGTGCAAAATTACACTTTTAAATAATTTATTATGGAGATAATACATTTGACAAATAACCTGTCACATCATCCCTCCTTCACCCCCACCCCAACCCCAACCAATCCAGACTCGTGCAAACACATTTTTCTTTCTTCCCTTTTTTTTCCCTAGGTGATAATCGAATACTTAATTGCCAAATGTCTGTGCTGTTATGCACAGCTCATTGCCTTAACGGTGCATGCGAGTTAACGGTCCGTGCCAGGACAAGCAAAATTACAAACTCTCACAATTTGGATGATTAAAAAAAATATAGCTGACAAATAAAAAAATAACAAGTGTGCAATGCATCCACGACCGAATAATGAGCAATTGCAAACTAATATTGATGGATGGAATTTTGGAAGGGAAGAAAACAAAAAACTTTTTTACGATCGGAAAGATTAAGGCTGAAACATGGTGTTTCCGAACATTTTTGGGTGTGTTGATCCGTTCCGTACCTCCAATTATTTTTTGGGCCATCATGTATGACTATAATAGTGACACGGTGACACACAACTGTCATATGGATGAAATTATGACAATCAGGAAGAACCACGGCCTTCCAAGAATGGTTGCTTATGAAGTGGGGCGAGTCACGGTGTGCAACATCATTTGGTATTCTT
The DNA here is from genome assembly GCF_964187855.1 of Myxine glutinosa. Taxonomy (NCBI): domain Eukaryota; kingdom Metazoa; phylum Chordata; class Myxini; order Myxiniformes; family Myxinidae; genus Myxine; species Myxine glutinosa. The sequence goes on from NC_136263.1 coordinate 13,727,435, forward strand.
GATATTCCAGGAAGACTAATGTTACGTTTTTGACCCTGTGAACCCCTACCAATGGCTTTGAGTCTGCGGACCACAGGTTAACAACCACCGGTATAATATAAACATCAATATTACATGGATTCCAATTTTATTTTTTTTACAATTGTAAACAGCAGCATTTGCGGATGCGTGCCTGTGGGAAACAAACGCTACTGGTAGTTCGTTTATGTGAATCCAGGTTTAAAGTTCACATACAAACATTCGCCGACCCCCCCCCCCCCCCCCCCAATTGTGTTCTGGTCTCCCCAGTTTCTTTCTTGTCCTTTCATCCAATCAACTATGTAAGGTGTCAACTATATCAAACCATGCGCTTATTTTTCCTTGCTTTTCTGCTCTTCCCTGCCTTTCTTCTCCCTCCAGCTCATTCAATTATTCCTTCCTTTCCTATAGTAAGTACAACAGCCAAACAAGGAAAAGTCCTCTAGAAAACAATGTTCACAGCATTTTTTGTTAATAGCAGATATCAATCTTTCTATAGGATCACCAACAAAGTGTGGGAAGATGCCATCGTCCGTTTTTGTTTTTTTGTTTTTTTGAATTTTAAGGTCATTTTGAAGGTCACAAGGGTAAAATACGGTCAAAAGTTAAAGGATTTTGCATTAATTTAGACCACATAAGATAGATCTTTCTATTAAAACTATTTTTATTTTCAGAATTAACAGGTCAAATTTATCATACACAGAATTGTCGGGCATAATGAAACAAAAGTGTGATTTTTCTCAAAATGTGTTTATCGTGTATGTCAAAGTTTTTTTGCACACTCGATCTTTCTATGTGAACAAGTTTTCAAAATCCTATGCATACAATATACAACCCTGTCACTGTTAAAATATAAAATTGAACTTTGTTTTGCAATAAAAACTAGTTATATCCTATATGATACATTCTATAGCACCCTCTTGTGGCAGATTTGAAGGAGAAGATGCAGATGCTGGCTCGGATGGTAAAGACATACCTCTGGTATCATTGGCAACCAGAGACACTGCCCTAAGTGATGCGATGAGCGATCTACTAACAGCAGAAGATCGCGGAAAGCAGCACGTCATCACCAATGTGAAGCAGCGTCTGATTGAGAAAACTGTAGGGTTTTTTTTGACGCATCACTTAAAAACCTTCTCCGATCTCCACAAAGCAAACGTTTCTACCAAACATAATGTACAGAACACCATCAAAGCTGACAGATATTGACTGCAGCGATTGCTCAATGTTGTTTCTGCAAGTCGACCATTTGGAAATGGTAAATATCCTCAAGGATGAACTGTCTCTGGCCAAGGCTGGAGGTGAGAAGAACTTGAAACCAAAGGTAGAACTGATCAGCATCTGGATGGCAGGGCTTCACATACTCCCTTAAGTTACAGATTCTGACATGAAGACATGTGTGCTGATAGATGGTCATGCACTCATCCAAGCTCTTGGAAAGGCTCATGTGTGTCGACATTTGGTGATTACGCTGATGCGTTCATACAAACTGTGGCACGTCACTTTGGAGAGCATACAACAAGAGTTCAATCGCCACATTGGGGAGGGCTCGATCAAGGCAGTGACCCGGTCAAAGCGAGTGGGCAAGAAGAAGAAGCAAATTCGCAAGCTCATCGATGAACCCCATCGATGAACCCCATGTCCCACTCAAACAAGTTTGGAGCCAATTCATTGCTTGGATGAGAACAAGGCTGATCTTGCCAAGTTATTGTCCGACCGCATCATTAAAAAGGGTAAACGTCTATCAGAACGACATGAGCTGGTTGCAGGAGGTGGATTCTCCAATGCTACCGATGCAAGGTCAACAAGGATAGAAGGCAAGGAAACCATGAAGAGCCTGACACCAGGCTGATACTCCATTCATGCGAGACAGACAGTCAATAACGGATACCAAAGACTGCTGATCATCCGCAGAGACTCAGAGGTCATGTGGCGTCTGGTGCACTTCACATTGACAAAAGCAGCTAAAGTGTGGATGATCTCTGGGACTGCAAAGAAGCATTAATGTGACCCAATGCAAGCAGTATCTGAGAGACTTACACAACCTGAGGGGTAACCTGCTCAGCTACCATGCACTAACAGGTTGTGATACAATCTCCTCCTTTAATGGCCATGGGAAAAAGATGTGCTGGAAAACCTTCAAGAACCAACCACTCCTTGTCAAGGTAATTGGTCATGATGGAGAACTTGCACCTCTTTAAGAGTTTGTGTGTCACCTGTATGGCATACCTGAGCAGCCAACAATCATCCATGCCAGGCTCCAACTATTTGGTGAAGTCAAGAAGGGATTGGTGATGTTACCCCTAACAAGAGATGCCCTGGAACTACCAGGAAAAGATCTGGCTGCAGGCATACAGGGAACAGATCGATATCTCATCTCGCATTGCCATCTCATCTTGGAAGAAGGAATCAGATTGCCTGAAAGCTATCTGGAGAAGGCTCCCCCATCCCAAATGCCTGTGCGGACATTATTACCTGTGGATGTAAATCAAAGTGCAGCACAGCCTGATGCACTTGCTTCATAAAGAACCTATGGTGCACTTTCGCCTGCGGATGTGATGCGATCAACTGCTGCAACCCAGCTGGCCAATACATTCATAGACTCATGCAAATACAAATGTGCATGCAGATACAAATGCACTCGCAGTACATCACTTAACAAGAAAGCAATCAGAGATTGCAGACACTCACCAGGATGTATTTTATTGGTTTTTATGGCTTTAGTATTAAATATGGCGGCTGAACTACGTGACTGATGACGTCATCATTTTTTCCTCCACCAATTTATCCCGAGATGACGCAAAAAAAATTCAGCTTGATCGGATGAAGTTTTGTATTTGTCGAATTATGACGTCATAATGGAGGTGCATATGACCATCATTAACATAAGTTATTCCCCATGCAGAGTTCTTTACAATGAGCCATGTCTCAGGTTTTTCTATGGAGCGCTTTCGGAGATATAGTGGTGCAAAGTTTTGTTTTTTTCCAAGATGGCGCCCATACCTCGTGACCTATGACATCATAATTATCACAAATAATTATACAGGAGGTGCACCTATTGGGAAAATTTCCTGTCAATTGGACCAACGGTTGCAGAGAAAAATCACATTTATTCTGTGCGAACAGACAGACAGACAGACTCAAATGCAATACCCTCTCCATGGTGAGAGTAATTAAGCCTCCCACTATATATAGGACTAGTGGAGTCACCCGTGGGAATCCCACGAGCATGGATGTGTGTGATAGTTGGACATCCTCATTTAGATGCTGCACATTCCGTTTTACAAAATAGTTACTGGCAATTTATCAGATCCACAAATGATGTCATCGACACAATATATTTACTTCTGATAACATGTGAATGCATGTGCGTGCACATGGGAAGTACAGTTTGAAATGTGTAATTACATCTCATGTAAAATGTGACTTCAAGAGCTCAAATCCTTTCCCTCTGTGCCCCATGGGGAGGGGCGAGGGTCATACATGAAGGGGGAGTGGGTCGCACATGTGGGGAGGGAGGGGGGGATGGGTTACACACGTGGGGGGGGGGGGGGGAGGAGGAGTGGGTCACACACCGGAGGAGGGGGAGATAGGTCACACACGGTAGGAGGTCGGGACGAGGTCACACACGGGGGGAGGAGGGAGGGGGGGGGGAGTGGGTCACACACGGGGGGAGGAGGGGTCACACATGTGGGGGGGGAGGTTTGGGTCACACACAGGGGAGGGGGGAGGGTCACACACAAGGGGGGGGGGGAGTGGGTCACACACATGGGGGGGGGGGGAGGAGATAGGTCACACATGGGAGGGGGTGGGGACTGGGTCACACACGGAGGGGGGGGGGGGGACTAGGTCACACACGGGGGGGAGGGGGGTGGGTCACACACACGAGGGGGAATGGGTCACACACATGGGGGGGGGGGGAGTCACACACAGGGGAGGGGGGAGGGGGGGTTCACACATGTGGGGGAGGATGGGTCACACACGGGGGGGTCAAGTGGGTCACACACCCGAGAGGGAGGAGATAGGTCACACACGGGAGGGGGTGTGGACTAGCTCACACGGGGAGGGGGGGGGGGGGAGTGGGTCACACACAGGCAGGGGAGGAGGGGAGTGGGTCACACACGGGAGGGGAGGAGGGGAGTGGGTCACACATGGGAGGGGGTGGGGATTGGGTCACACACGGGGGGCGGGGAGGAGTGGGTCACACACAGGGGGGGGGGGGGGGAGTGTGTTACACACACACTCACAGGGGAGTGGGACACACACACACGCACACACACACACACACACACACCGGGGGGGGGGGGGCAGAGTGGGTCACACGCACATGGGGGGGGGGGGGGAGGAGGGAGTGCGTCACACACACACACGGAAGCTCGTGCGAAAACAAACATTTTTTATTGAAGATTTCACTTTTATTTCCTGTAGCTCTGAAACGCATCTTCCTTGGGCGGTGTATAATAGCTCTGAACAAAACAGGCATTACCCGGTTTCCTTTGCTTGAGTTGTAATCAAAATGCACCTTTGTTTCTTCAAAATGTAATTTATGATCGAAGACGTGTTGATTCAGTCTTAAAATGCACATCAGAGGCCGATCGTAGGCCTATGGAGGCCAGAACTCTTCATTTTTAAACTCGAATGTATCAAAAACACGCATGGTGACGTCATCGGACTCGCACCACAATGATGATCTTCAACAATATTATCCGATACTTCATCCGGATTCTTTACAGCTGCTCTTGTTTATGTTTTCTGAGCACACATTACCTTCCAACGTCGTTTTTGCTTAGCATCCCGTGCAAGTCTGTGTTAACGTTCATTGGCGATCTCGTTCTGTTCCCTCATTATTTAATTAATTTTGGAGAGAGCATTTACAAACGCAAGTGGCGACACGTAAACGATGCTCCGCCCCTCTCCCCACGTGCAGAGCACCGAAGAACAACCTTTTATTGTGACTCCGTCTAAAGAATGAAACATTCCGACGATATAAAGAATACAGCTCAAATGGAAAAGTCCCTGGGAAAAGTATTTTGGGCGGTGTATAAGAACATCACATAACACCTTTTTCTGTCCCGGGAAAAACCAATGTTACTCTTTTCGTTACAGCATACAAAATGACATTTTTAAATTAAAGGTTTCAAATAAACGTATTTAAAGTGTAGGTGGATATAACCAATAAAATAAGAACGAAAATGAAATTCCCGTCTGTGTTTATTTATTATCATCTATTATTATTCGTATTATCTTTCAGATAATAGTGGACTTGCATTGAAGTTGTGCACCTGATATTTGGTTTGAATGTCCTTCACCTGCATTTTTTGAATTGTGACCTAATTAACACCTTTTTGATGATATTGATAACTTGAATAATTTTCCTCCAATTTCCATGCTGTTGAGTTTAATGGATAAATTGTTGATGGGGACACATTTTCTTAATTTACACTGTATCCCAAAATGTTGAAGGTCAAGATCCATATGGCGGTCCGAAAAAAATATGTCATTGTAGCGGTTCCCGCTGAATGTACACAATCGCCTTGCACCTGCCAGGACGCGGCCAGGGCGCGATCGCCATGCCGGGCTCGTCCGGACGGGCCCAGACGCGCCTCTCCTGGGCATGCCCGGACTCGCTGTTCCCGGGCACGCCCGAACCTCCCGGGCACGCCCGGTCTCGTCTTTCCCGGGCATGCCCGCTCTCGCCTTTCCAGGGCTCGCCCAGAGCGCCCGGGCACGCCCAGCCTCGACTTGCCAGGCCGCGTCCAGGACGCCCGGGCATGTCCAGACGCGCCTTTCCAGGGCTCGCCCAGAGCGTCCGGGCATGCCCGCTCTCGCCTTTCCAGGGCTCGCCCAGAGCGCTCGGGCATGCCCAGCCTCGACTTGCCAGGCCGCGTCCAGGACGCCCGGGCATGTCCAGACGCGCCTTTCCAGGGCTCGCCCAAAGCGTCCGGGCATGCCCGCTCTCGCCTTTCCAGGGCTCGCCCAGAGCGCCCGGGCATGTCCAGACTCGCCTTTCCAGGACTCGCCCTTGACACCCGGGCATGCCCGGTCTCGGTTTTCCCGGGCAAACGCCCGAGCATAAATGTGTATATATATTGCTGCCCGATAAACGGGCTTTTCAGAATACCTGAGCTGTTTTGTTTCAATAAAGCAACTCGGACGAATTCCGTCTTTGGTCGCGTCAATTCTTTCGACTCGCGTTGGAGCGCAGCTCCTTCACTGGTGACCTACCGACATGGACATGGCAGTGACTCTTAAACTGCCTACCTTCTGGGAGGCTCACGCGGCTGTTTGGTTCGCCCAGGCGGACTCCCAGTTCGCCCTGCAAGGGCATCACCGCGGACGACACCCGCTTCCACCACGTCATGGCAGCGCTCGGTTCCGCCACCGCGGCTCACGCCCTGAGCCTCCTCGAGCACCCGCCGGCTGCCGACAAGTATGACGCGCTGAAGACGCTCCTCCTCGACGCTTTCGCCCTCTCACCGGCGGCACGCGCACGGCGCCTGCTCGACCTGCCCGAGCTCGGCGACACGCGCCCGTCCGAGCGCATGGACTATATGCTCTCGTTGCTCGGTGAGCACTCTCCGGATTTTCTGTTCCGCGAGCTGTTCCTTCGCCAGCTGCCTCACCCAGTACGCCTCGCCCTGGCTGGCATGTCGATCACCGATCCCCGCGCCCTCGCCAGGGAAGCCGATAAGATCTCCTCGGCGGGCCAACACATCGGCGCGGCTACCTGGAGCGTGCCGCCGTCCGAGGCGATGCCCACGACGCCCGAGCGCCCTGCGCGGTTGGAGGCCGAACTGCCGGTGCAACTGGTGGCCGCCACGCCGCGCCGACCGCTTCCGACACGACGGCCGGAGCCTCCACCTGACCAGGCGTGGTGTTATTACCACGCCAGGTTCGGACACAAGGCTCGGACATGCCGACCCCCGTGCACTTTCGGCAAGTCGGGAAATGGCCGGGCCGGCGTTCATTCCCAGCCATGAGCGCCGGCCACTCGGGCAACTTGCTTTTTATTTGGGACAAAGTGTCCGGGCGGCGTTTCCTTTGTGACACCAGCGCCCAACTGAGCGTCATACCCGCCTCCGAGCAGGACAGGCGGGACGCCTTTTGCGGCCCCTCTTTGGTCGCTGCTAATGGCTCGGCCATACGCACTTTCGGCCCGCGCGACGTCACCCTCTGCTTCGGCAGCCAGCGCTTTCAGTGGACCTTTGTGACCGCCTGCGTCCCCATGGCTTTGCTGGGCGCCGACTTCCTCTGCGCGCACGGGCTGCTGGTCGACGTCAAACGTCGTCGCCTTGTCAACGCCGAGACCTTCAGCTCCCTGGCGTGCACGATGAGCAGCTCCACGCCGACCAAACTGGCATGCGCCCTCCCGACGGCGAACGAGTTCGCTCGCCTGCTCGCGGAATTCCCGGCCCTCACGCGGCCGACGTTTTCGGCCATCGCGGTGCGGCATGGGATCGAGCACCACATACACACTACGGGCCCGCCGGTCTACGCCAGGGCCCGCCGCCTCGACCCGGCCAAGCTCGCCATGGCAAAGGCCGAGTTCGACGCGTTGGAGCACCTCGGCATCGTGCGGCGCTCCAATAGCGCGTGGGCCTCACCACTGCACATCGTGCCAAAGCCGGGGGGCGGATGGCGCCCGTGTGGTGACTACCGCCGCCTCAACGACGCTACCACCCCCGACAGGTACCCGATCCCGCACATCCAGGACTTTTCCGCCCGTTTGGCGGGACGGGTCATATTTTCCAAAATTGACCTGATACGGGGATACCACCAGGTACCTGTCCGGGCGGCCGATGTCCCGAAGACGGCCGTCATCACGCCGTTCGGCCTGTTCGAATTTTTGAGGATGCCGTTTGGCCTCAAGAACGCGGCCCAGGCGTTCCAGCGCTTAATGGACGGCGTGCTGCGCGACCTGCCATTTCTTTTCGTCTATCTGGGCGACATCCTCGTCGCCAGCACGTCCCGCGCCGAGCACCTCCTCCACCTCCGAACACTGTTCGGTCGCCTCAGCGAGCACGGCTTAATTGTCAACACGGCCAAATGCCACTTCGGCACGATCGTTGACTTTTTGGGCCACCGCATCACCAAGACCGGGGCCGTGCCGCTGCCGACCAAGGTCGAGGCCATCACCACGTTCCCGCGTCCCCGTTCCATCAAGGCCCTACAAGAGTTCCTCGGCATGGTGAATATTTATCACCGATTCGTGCCCCGCGCTGCTCAGCTCATGCGGCCCCTTTACGAGGCCCTCCGGGGCAAGCCGGCCAAGCATGACATCGTTTGGTCCGCGGCCATGGACGTGGCCTTCGCGAGCGCAAAACGGGCCCTCGCCGACGCAACGCTGCTGGCTCAACCGGTGCTCAACGTGCCCATCGCCCTCACTACGGACGCCTCCCACTACGCGGTGGGCGCCGTCCATGAACAATGGGTGGATGGGGTTTGGCAGCCACTCGCTTTTTTCAGCCGGCAGCTCCGGCCGAACGAGTTAAAATACAGCACGTTCGACCGCGAGCTGCTCGGTCTATTCCTGGCCGTTCGCCATTTCCGACACCTCCTGGAGGGCCGCCCGTTCACGGCTTTCGTCGACCACAAGCCGTTGGTCGACGCAATGGCCAAAGTCACGGAGCCGTGGTCGGCCCGCCAGCAGCGCCACCTCTCCGCCGTGTCGGAATTCACCACGGACATCTGGCACGTCGCCGGCAAAGACAACGCCGTGGCCGACTGTCTTTCTCGGGCCAGCGCGAACGCGGTCCACCTCGGCGTGGACTTCGCGCTCATGGCGGCCGACCAGACCACCGACACCTCGGTGCAGGCCCTCCGGGCGGCGGACACGGGCCTCCGCCTGGCCGACATCCCCTTCGTGGGCACCGACCTGCTCTGCGACGTCTCCCAGGGCCAGCCTCGCCCCATCGTGCCCGTTTCCTGGCAGCGCCGCATCTTCGCCTCCATCCACGGCCTTTCTCACCCGGGCCGGAAAGCTTCTCAGAAGCTGGTGTCGGCGCGTTTCGTCTGGCACGGCCTTCGACGGAACGTCCGCGACTGGGCCAACGCCTGCACGGCCTGCCAGTGGGCCAAGGTCCAACGCCACATCCAGGCCCCGCTAGCACCTTTCACCGTGCCTGCACGGCGTTTCGACCACGTCCACGTGGACCTGCTGGGTCCCCTGCCCCCATCGCGGGGGTTCACCCACCTGCTCACCATGGTGGACAGGACCACCAGGTGGCCGGAGGCCGTGCCCCTCACCTCCACCACCACCGCCGACGTGGCGCAGGCGTTCATTGCCACCTGGGTCGCGCGCTTCGGCGCACCGGCGGACATCTCGTCCGACCGCGGCCCACAGTTCACGGCCGAACTTTGGGGCGCGGTCATCCGCTCGTTGGGGGTCACGCTGCACCGCACCACGGCCTACCACCCCCAAGCCAATGGGTTGTGCGAGCGGTTTCACCGCTCCATGAAGGCCGCACTCATGGCTGGCCTTCAGGACGACGGTTGGACCGACCGGCTGCCGTGGGTCCTTTTGGCCCTCCGCACGGCCCCCAAGGAGGACCTCCGGGCGTCCGCCGCCGAGCTCGGCTACGGCCAGCCGCTCCGCGTCCCGGGCGAGTTCGTGCCCGACGCTACCAGTCCCTGGTCCGCCGCACACCAGCGCTGGGACCTCCAGGAGGCCGCCCGCCGATTTGCCCCCATGCCAACGTCCCGCCACGGTGGCCCCCAGTCCTACGTCCCCCCGGCGCTTCACACAGCGGAGTACATCTTTGTGCGTCATGACGCGCACCAGGGGCCACTCCGGCCGCCATACGACGGGCCCTTCCGGGTCTTACGACGGGGCGACAAGTCCTTCGTCGTCGACGTCGGCGGTCGGTCGGACCGGATCTCTGTGGACCGCCTCAAACCGGCGCACGTGGACGTCGACTGACCACCACGGTTGGCCCTTCCTCCGCGGCGAGGCCGCCCCCCGTCTACAGTTCCCCCCGCTCGACCACCCACCACCGGATCGGACCCCCCCCCCCCACGACCCTCCAGGGGTCGCTTCGGCCGGGTCATCCGGACCCCCCTTAAATTGACCCTGCCGGTGTAGGTCGATTCTGGAGGGGCGTGTGTAGCGGTTCCCGCTGAATGTACACAATCGCCTTGCACCTGCCAGGACGCGGCCAGGGCACGATCGCCATGCCGGGCTCGTCCGGACGGGCCCAGACGCGCCTCTCCTGGGCATGCCCGGACTCGCTGTTCCCGGGCACGCCCGAACCTCCCGGGCACGCCCGGTCTCGTCTTTCCTGGGCATGCCCGCTCTCGCCTTTCCAGGGCTCGCCCAGAGCGCCCGGGCACGCCCAGCCTCGACTTGCCAGGCCGCGTCCAGGACGCCCGGACATGTCCAGACTCGCCTTTCCAGGGCTCGCCCAGAGCGTCCGGGCATGCCCAGCCTCGACTTGCCAGGCCGCGTCCAGGACGCCCGGGCATGTCCAGACTCGCCTTTCCAGGGCTCGCCCAGAGCGCCCGGGCACGCCCAGCCTCGACTTGCCAGGCCGCGTCCAGGACGCCCGGACATGTCCAGACTCGCCTTTCCAGGGCTCGCCCAGAGCGCCCGGGCACGCCCAGCCTCGACTTGCCAGGCCGCGTCCAGGACGCCCGGGCATGTCCAGACTCGCCTTTCCAGGGCTCGCCCAGAGCGTCCGGGCATGCCCGCTCTCGCCTTTCCAGGGCTCGCCCAGAGCGCTCGGGCATGCCCAGCCTCGACTTGCCAGGCCGCGTCCAGGACGCCCGGGCATGTCCAGACTCGCCTTTCCAGGACTCGCCCTTGACACCCGGGCATGCCCGGTCTCGGTTTTCCCGGGCATAAATGTGTATATATATTGCTGCCCGATAAACGGGCTTTTCAGAATACCTGAGCTGTTTTGTTTCAACTAGGGCATGCCCGTACTATATCTATATCTAAAATTATATCCCCCCCCTCTATTTACATGAAATGGTTTGGTCCAAAGCGAACGGCTTGCGAGTGGTGACAATCCCCCCCCTCTATTTACATGCAATGGTTTGGTCCAAAGCGAACGGCTTCCGGAGTTTGGTAAAGAAATCGCCATCGCGTGCACAAACGCGCAGGAAAGCGAATGAATCGCAAATTCGTTTTTATTAGTTGTAAAACATAGTTTAACGCCAACATAGTTTGCAAACGTGAAATAAATGAATACGCTCTCAAATGTGCCATCCGAGGCAGAGTGTGCCCGCCACGTTCGGCACACGCGATCGTTCGCTGCTCTCTGATTGGTTGAATCGTTTTTTGGACATAGCTCGGTAAGTAATTGTCCGATTAATATGAAACCTTGAAAAGGCACATCCTCGGGTCGCCAGCAATATACCTGGCAAGTTAAAAGTATATCGGACCCGTGGTTGTCGAGAAACAGCGGTCACAGACAAACAAACGTACAGACAGAGATTACTGGAATTATAGATAGATAAAGCAACTCGGACGAATTCCGTCTTTGGTCGCGTCAATTCTTTCGACTCGCGTTGGAGCGCAGCTCCTTCATCATCATTGCATCATGGGCCAAGGGTAGGCCGGGGGAGGTTTACCCTTGGCGATGGCTTCCAGTATTCAAAAAAAACGTTTAAATATTTCTCTGCAAAAAGGAGGATTTAAGAGATCACAGTGAAAATGTAAAAGTTGCAACCCAACTGGTCTCCACATCGGAAGTGCGAGATGACTCAAAGCTCACCTGTAAGCATAGCAGCGAGTGTGAGAAGGTGAGCACTGCAGTCATATGCACAGGATGCGAGGAGACTGCGTGCCATGGGTGGAGGCAACGGGAACTCGGACATGACTATACCGATTTCCGAAAGTTGCCCTCCGTCGTTCAGAGCACCCAGGTAATCAAGTTCCTCCAAGGCACTCATGAGGGCCTCCGGGGCTGTGGAACAAAGCCAGGATTCGAGAGAGAGATTACATCAAGGAAGACTAATGAAGGGAAAACATGATCTTATAGTTGTGAAATGTATGAGCATCCCATGGCGGATGTCACATTTTGCATTCTCCAAGTTAAAGTTGCAAGCAGAATCGTCTATACATTAGGGTTGGCCTGTTGGTGTACCCATCTGAGCACATGACTCAATATTCTGGGATGCCACAAAAAGGTGACAGATACCATGCTGATTTTGCAGTGGTCTGCCAATGTATTTACAAGTCATGGCACGTAAATAAATGTATCCAAAAGTTTCATTTGTGAAATATGTGGGGAAGTTGGGCACCAAATGGGCACAATCTGCAAGGTAATAAACAAGCAAGAAAAAGAGAGAGAGAGGGAAGAGGAGGAAACACTGAAACAAGGAAGTAAGAGGGTTGTGTTAAGGAGGGTAATAAAATCATGGGTCAGAATTCAGAGACTTCAGATTTCGAAAATTCAGTTTTCTCAGTCAGTTTTCTGAAAACTCAGTCAATAAAAGAAAAACTCAGGAATTCAGAGACGAGCTTATATGAGAAAGAAAAACGAAGAAAACCTCACAAAGCTGCTTGCCAAGGACCAACCAATCTCAAAATGTGTTAAACTAGAACGGCACTCAGTCAAGAGCACATCTCCGTCTGGTTGGCCAAATCACTCAATGGTGAAGAATCACTTAAAAAATTATACTAGCTGGATCCGCATCCAGATCTTCACCGAAAATGAATCGATTCTTCAGTGTCACACACACAACCTGTCCAACAAGTTTCGTCCAAATCAGTCCATAATTTTTTGAGATATCCTGCTATGTATCGTTTTTGGCCCTGTCTCCCAATGGTGAAGAATCACTTGGAAAATTAAATAATTCTCATATCCGAATCCAAAGTCAGATCTTCAGCAAAATCCAATCGAATTGTGTTTGTCACACTCCCAAAAGGTCCACCAAGTTTCATCCAAATCCGTCCACAATTTTTTGAGATATCCTGCTATGTATCGTTTTTGGCCCCTATCGCCCAATAGTGAAGAATCACTTGCATTCTAGTAGCCGGATCCGAATCTCGATCCTCACCAAAATCTAATGATTTCGTCCTTGTCACATACGCTACATCTCTGCCAAATTTCGTCCAAATCCGTGCACAACTTTTTGAGATATTTTGTTCACAAACGGACAGACAGACCAACAGACAAGACAGACAGGGGTAAAACATAACCTCCATCCACCTTTGATGACGGGGGTAACAAAATGATTACTTGCACATCAAAGATGGAGTTCACAGAACACGTTAGCCCATGCAGTGTGCAAGTTTATACTTAAATTGAAATAAAATAATGATTTCAAATATTGTCAAAAAAATTTCTGGAAGTTTAACATTATTACTCCCACCAGGGAGTAATGCATTCGATCGTGTCCGTCCGTCCGTCCGTCCGTGTGTGTGTGTGTGAACAAGATATCTGGAAAAGTTTTGAACGGATTTGGATGAAAGTTGGTGGGATGATTGCCCTTGGGATAAGGAAGAATTGATTAGTTTTTGGTGAAGCTCAGGATATTATTCCGGATCCAGGAATTTTTTTGGGGAATTTTTTACCATTGGAAGATAGGGATCTTTTTTTTTTTACATTATCTTCTATATATTCTATATTTAACATTTGATATGAAAATAGTTTTCATATTTGTTGTAAATGTAGTTTAAACCCGTGGTTATGCGTTAGAGCGGTGTATTGTTTAGCAGCGTCGTCTTCAATGTTCATTTTTTTTTTTCTAATAAAGACATTCTGTAATTTTAAAACCACCAAAGTGTGTATTAGGTTTCCCCGTTTCATAAAACTAGGACGTGCCCGTACGTGGGTGCCCGTACGTGCGTGCAAAAAAGCATGCGTGCAAACAACAACAACAAAAAAAAACTTTGAAACCACGTGGCAGTAACGACCACAGAACCCCCCCCTCTATTTACATGAAATGGTTTGGTCCATTCGCAACGACCACAGAACCCCCCCCCCCCCTCTATTTACATGAAATGGTTTGGTCCAAAGCGAACGGCTTGCGGAGTTTGGTAAAGAAATCGCCATAGCTCGGTAACTACTTCTCCGATTAATATGAAACCTTGAAAAGGCACATCCTCGGGTCCCCAGCAATATACCTGGCAAGTTTCAAGTATATCGGACCGGTAGTTGTCGAGAAACAGCGGTCACAAACACACACACACACACACACACACACACACACACACACACACACACACACACACACACACACACACAGACACACACACACACAGAGATTACTGGAATTATAGATAGACTAGGACGTGCCCGTACGTGGGTTCCTTGCCCAAAAAAAAAAAAAAAAAAAATTTCCAAATTTAAATCAAGTTTACCCGCACGTACGTGCTTGCCCGTACGTGCTTGCCCGTACGTGCGTGCAAAAAAACATGCGTGCAAACAACAACAACAAAAAACAACTTTGAAACCACGTGTCAGTAACGACCACAGAACCCCCCCCCCCCCTCTATTTACATGAAATGGTTTGGTCCATTCGCAAAGCCAAAGCGAACGACCACAGAACCCCCCCCCCCCCTCTATTTACATGAAATGGTTTGGTCCAAAGCGAACGGCTTGCGAGTACGGTGCCAATCCCCCCCCCCCCCCCTCTATTTACATGAAATGGTTTGGTCCAAAGCGAACGGCTTGCGAGTACGGTGACAATCCCCCCCCTCTATTTACATGAAATGGTTTGGTCCAAAGCGAACGGCTTGCAGAGTTTGGTAAAGAAATCGCCATAGCTCGGTAACTACTTGTCCGATTAATATGAAACCTTGAAAAGGCACATCCTCGGGTCCCCAGCAATATACCTGGCAAGTTTCAAGTATATCAGACCCGTGGTTGTCGAGAAACAGCGGTCACAGACAAACACACAAACACACAGACACACAGACACACAGAGATTACTGGAATTATAGATAGAAGATGTATCGGTTGATACAAAACTGTTTTTTTTTTTAACCTCAGAAGAGATATCAACATTTAACTCAGCGAATGTCAATCGCGGTGTCAGTATTTGATGAACTTATAAAGACTTAGGTGAGTTCTAAGTGTGACAAGCATGTGCACGGGAGTCTTCCCAGAAGAATGAGTGGTCGCATTAGCTTGGACGACTTAAAATGAGTGAGTTTTGTTTTGACGTTTGGGCCAGTTTTACATGTTGTATCCCTAAGGAATGAAACGAACGTTTTCCTGGCTTACAATTTTATTTGAAGTCACACATGCCTCAAAATACACTCACTTATATAGAATTGAACGCTGAAACCGAAAATGTAAGTGAAATTGCCTTGTTTTTTTAACATTATCTTCTATATATTCTATATGCCGGTATATAATATATCTGGGCAGTGTCTGTCTTGTGTTGTCTTGTCTTGTCTTGTCTTGTGTTGTCACTGAACTACTCCCTCAAACTTTTGTGAAATCGTACTATTCCAACTTGACCCACGGCGGGAATATGTGCTCTACTGAGTGGTGTTCTAGTTGTAGCAGTTTTATACACCACTTTATTTAACATGTCCAAGTACTGCAAAACGACAGGTTATTGGAAGTAACAGGAAGGCGATTTGTGTTCTACAGTGTTGAAGTATATAATTAAATTAACCATGAAATAAAGATTGTAAAAGCTGGATAAATAAATTAATTCCAGAAGTTTGCAATTGTTTTACTGCAGTTGACTCAGTATCTATTACAACACCTTATCCAACATGTTACATTAGTTTTTTGCGCCAGTTGTTTGTGTCATTTATGACGTCTTTCCTGTTTGGAATGATTTTCAATTTTGTTTGACTGGGACAGGCAGAAAGTAAAAAAAATGATCTCACTCTTGTCTGCGCATGCGAGATCGGGACAAATTAGAAGCCAAAGTGCTGTTAAACTGCATGTTTATTTTCAGATCCATGTTTCGATTTGTGAAAATATAACATTCAATTGAAATCAAGTTGTTCTTCGACCATAAACTGACATTTACAGAAGGACTGACAGACATGAAGCAATTGCTTAAACCCACTTTTCGCATCTTGTGCGTGGGGCAATGATAATAAAAGACAGGGTAATCTGTAGGGTAAACTGTAGGGTAAACTGCAGCCTTGCGTTGGAGGCATGAACAAAACATTTTGTCGATGTGCAAAGCTGCAACATGCAAATTTATAACTGTCTATCTACCTCCCCCTCTGTCCCTCATCTTCCCCTACTCCTCCCCTCCCTTGTCCTGTATCCGATGCTCCCCTTCCCTAAAGGTATGGACCTCAAACATCCGGGGCCTTCGCTCAAACCTGATTGATCTCTCCATACAGATTGCTTCAGACAAACCAGACTTAATCTGTTCAACAGAAACTTTCCTCCTTCTAGTTGTCTCTGGTTTCTTAATATCTCTTCCTGGTTACTCCCTCCTCCGGTATGACAGACCTGAGCCTCGTCCTGGTGGTGGGGTGGCTATCTTTATCAAAAAAACTCTTCCCCACTCTCCCTGCACTGCCCTCCTTCCACCCCACCCCAGGAGTACCTCTGGCTACGACTTTCCTTCGGCTCCCACCTCTTGTTCATATGTGTGTTGTACCGTCCTCCAAACAGTGATGACTCCATTTACATCTTGCTATCTGACAACAAATTTTGCGGCAAAAAGGGTCGGCGTCAGGAAGGGCATCCGGCCGTAAAACATTGCTTCAAAAAGGGGACCAAAAAACAACAACAACCACAGTTCCCGAAAAAGGCCAACCCCCGCTTGCGGGGAAAAATGGCCTCTAAAGGTGGTTTTTAAATTTTTTTTATCTGACAACATGGACCAACTTCTATCCACTCATCCAAACTCTCTCTTCTTCATATGTGGTGACTTCAACTGTCATCATGCCAGCTGGCTGGGTGTGGGTACCTCTCACCAGCCATGGCTCCTCAGCAAAAGACTTCTGCGACTCACTGGGACTGACACAATCTGTCAATTTCCTGACCCGGATCTCAGTCAACGGAGCATCTTCTCTTGTCGACTTAGTTATGACTAACTTCCCTGCAAGTGTCTGCTGTTATTCTGCTCCAATCGGTTTATCTGATCATTTCGGCTAATTTCGGCGTTTATCGGCTAAACGCTCTTTCACCTACCTCATTCTCATCGACCCTCTCTGAAAAAATGTCCACTTCTCCCTTCGTTGACCTCCACACCCCTTCTGACCTCACTGACTACTACAACCACACTCTCTCCTCCTGCCTTGACCAACTTGCGCCTATAAAAACCAAAACAGTTTCTTTCACCCATTCTGCTCCCTGGTTTACCCCTGAACTCCGCCTGATGAAAACTCGTGCTCGCCAACTTGAAAGACTCCGCAATAAAACAGGTCTCACAGTTCACTCCCAGGCCTACAAGGACCACATACAACACTATAAAGATGCCCTCTCCCACGCCCGCTCCGCCTACTACTCTCAAATTATCCACTCTGGCTCCGGAAACCCAAAAGCACTCTTCTCTACAATAAACAAACTCCTCAGCCCCCTGAACACCACCACCCAGTCATTCACAATAGACAACTGCATCTCCTTCCTTTCATTCTTCCAACGCAAAATTGAAAACATCTACAACAGCTTGACCACCGCCGCACCCGCTCCCCCTCAAACCACCTGCCCCCCCCTTATCCTGCCATCCCCTGTCTCAATTCTCCCCAGTCTCCCCTACTGACCTCTCTGAACTCATCGGAATGAAAACTGCCACCTGCACTCTTGACCCCATCCCCTCCAGCTTTGTCAAGGCCTCCCTTCCTGCTCTCTCTCCACTTATCATTGCAACAATAAACTCCTCCCTGTCTACAGGCATCCTGTCTACATCCCACCATCCCTCAAAATTGCTGCTGTTACCCCCATTCTGAAAAAACCTGGACTAAACCCTGACACCCTAAATAACTTCAGACCCATCTCCAACCTACCCTTTCTGTCAAAGGTTTTGGAACGCGCTGTAGCCACTCAACTCAAACATCACCTCTCTGCCAATAACCTGTATGAAACATTCCAATCCGGATTCCGCTCCAACCACAGTACTGAAACTGCTCTCCTCAAAATCACCAACGACCTTCTCCTCTCCTCTGACGCTGGCAACCTCAACATTCTCATCCTCCTCGACCTCAGCGCCGCCTTTGACACCATCGATCACACCATCCTCCTCACCCGACTTGAAACCACCTTTAACGTTACCGGCACTGCCCTCTCTTGGATTAAATCATACCTCTCTGACAGACGTCAGTTCATCTCCATCAATAACTGCAAATCCCCCACTGCTCCCCTCCCCCAAGGTGTCCCCCAAGGTTCAGTTCTTGGCCCCCTCCTCTTCATCCTTTACCTGTCCCCCCTCGGTCACTTAATCCGCCGTCATGGTCTCCAATTCCACTGCTTCGCCGATGACATCCAGCTTTTCATCTCCACCAAGTCCATCTCCACCGCCACCCACTCTATCCTGACAAACTGCATCACTGAAATAAAATCCTGGCTTCAAATCAACTTCCTCAAACTTAACTGTGATAAATCTGAAATAATCATCATTGGCCCAAAAACGCTCACCAAGTCCACCCATAACTTTGCCCTCAACATCGACGGTTTCCCAGTATCCACCTCCCCTCACATCCGGAATCATGGCATCATCTTTGACCAAACCCTCTCCTTCGACAAATACACTAAACAGATCACAAAGACAGCCTTCTTTCACCTGAAAAACATCGCCCGTCTCCGTCCATCCCTCTCCTCCGTGGCTGCAGAAACCCTCATCCATGCCTTCATCACTTCCCGTCTGGACTACTGCAATAGCCTCCTTTATGGTTCACCCTCAACAATCACCAATAAACTCCAATACATTCAGAACTCCGCTGCCCGTCTACTCACCCATTCCCGGACCCGTGACCACATCACCCCCGTCCTTTACAAGCTTCACTGGCTCCCCATCTCCCAGAGAATCCAGTACAAAATCCTCCTCTTGACCTACAAAGCCCTCCATAACCTGGCCCCATCCTACCTGGCTGACCTCCTCTCCAGACACACTCCCACCCGCAACCTCCGCTCTGCTGGTACCAACCTCCTGACCCCCCCCATCCGGACCAAATTTAGATCCTGGGGGGACAGGGCCTTCTCCATCGCTGCTCCCACCCTCTGGAACTCGCTACCTCACACCATCAGAGACTCCTCCTCACTCACAACATTCAAAACATCACTCAAGACCCACCTGTTCAACACTGCATTCAACATTTAACCCACAGCATCTAACCCCTGACTATCTCCTCTCCTTCTCCCTCCTTTGTGCTTTGAATATTTCCCTATTGATTCTTCTTTTTTTTGCTATGCATTATGTTTGGCACTCTGTCAAAGCGTCTTTGGGCTTCCTGAAAAGCGCTATATAAAATAAATGCATTATTATTATTATTATTATTTCCTTGTTAAAGTGGACATCTCTCTGGCCATTCTCCGAGAGCCTTCTCAGCATCGACGAGTCTAGCATTTCACTCAGGCCAACTGGCACGGTCTTCAAGTGGCCATCAATCATCTGGACTGGTCTCCCATCTCTACTGCCTCTGACATCAACTCATCCTGGGAATTCTTCCAAATTAAATTGCTCTCTCTCTCATGCACAGATTTATCCCATCCCGTCTTCAGTTGTCTTACCCTTCCTCCCGTCCATGGTACACAGAATCCAGTGGTGAGGCTGTTGCCCTGAAACAACTTGCCTTCGCCTCGTGGAAGGCAAATCCAACTGAAGGCAATTTCATTTCCTTTCACAAAGCCCGGAACAAGTGTGTGTCTACCCTCAGGAGAAACAGAAAACAATATCTCTCTACTCTCAAGACTGAATTCTCAAACCCGTCTCCCTCCTCCAAATCCTGGTGGCGTCTGGTCAAATCTGTTTCTGGTGTTTGTTCCCATTCCACTCCCTCCCTTACCTCAAACGGCTACACAGCCGACTCCACATGTGAAAAAGCAGAACGCCTCAACTCTGTGTTTGCCTCAATATCTTGTGTCCCAAATGCATCGCTCTCTGTACCCACCTTACCCAGTCTAACAAAGCTGCCCATGGACTCTGTGTCCTTCTCTACTGACAAGGTGGAAAAGTTTCTGGCACGGCTTGCGAACTTCCTCTACGGTCACAGTCAACGTATGGCCCATGAATGGAATTCTCTCATTTCCCCTTCCTGTTAAGGCTGGAATTCCTCAAGGCAGTGTTGTGGGCCCTGTGCTTTTTTTGGTATTCATCAATGATCCTTCCGACTCTCTGGAAAATCGTCTCTATCTCTTTGCTGATGACTCCACTCTCTGCCGCTCCATATCTCACCCCTCAAGTCGGCAGGCAGCAGTCTCTTCACTCTCTGCAGACCTGGACAAATTCACAGACTGGTCAAACAAGTGGAACATGTCTTTCAATCCTGACAAATCTCACACTCTCACTTTGTCTCTCCGAAAAGACCGTCTGGACAACCCTCCCATCTACTTTCTCAACAATCCTCTTGAAGAAGTTCTGACACTCAAGCTTTTGGGTCTCACTATCAGCCATGATCTTTCCTGGGAAAACTTCATTTCTGAGCTGGATCCTCACTACTTACAAAGCTTTCATCCGCAGCTTGATGGAAAACTGCTCTCCCCTCTGGGCAGGTGCTCCTGCCTCACACCGAGTTCGGCTTCACGCTGTTGAAACCAAAGCTTTCAGAATAATTGGTATCTCCCGCGATGAAGCTGATTCCGAGGGCCTTTCACTCTCTCACCGCAGGCAGGTTGGTGGTATTTCTGTCTTCTCCCAACTCCTCTCTGGCCTAGCTCCCCCAGCTCTCTCTGGGCTCTGTCCCCCAAATATTCCTTCAGGTCGCACAAAAACTGCCAGCAACCCTCTTCTGGTGAAACTGCCAAAATCAAGACTCTCTGCCCACCTTCACTCTTTCATTCCTCTTTTCTCCCGCCTCTGGAACAAACTCCCACACTCTCTTCAATCCCTCTCCTCCTTCCAGGTTTTTAAAACAGCTGGTCACCACCATCTCTTATCTTTACTCATCCAAAACCTTGATCTTTTCTACCCCCATCAATACACCCCAAATCCACCTCTTTCAATCTCAGACTTCACTCCTGAAATTCCTAGTAGTATCAATTTGTTTTATACCATGTACCCCTACCCCCACCCCCCTCCCAAGCCCTCTCACTTCCACAGATCTCCCGAAGTCCCGGTTCTCTACTGTTGAGCTTGTGTGCTTCCCTCTCTCTCCCCATCTTGTCTCCCCCTCCCTTTATTATGTTTTTGTGTTTTATGTGCTAATGTGTGTTTAATGTGCTAGCTCTTACACGAGCCTCGATGTTGTATCCCCCCCCCCCCCCCCCCAAAAAAAGAAAAGTTTGTGCACGTTTGAAATTTAAAAAATAGATTATACACAGTAATAAATAATTATTTACCTGGTGGGCAATATGATAAAAAAAAAATAGGCGAAAAGGAGTAGGGTGCATTGGGACACTCACTACATCAGCTCTTGGCTCATTATATAACTAGAACGACACTATTCGACGTCACAATGTCGACTGATATGCCTCTGCCCACATTATTACATCATTACAATACTTGTACCAAGTTTGATTTAAATCCATTCAGCTGTTCTGAAGTTAACACATTTCTACCTGACATGACCTCTTGACCCCAAAATTTAATCAGTTCATGTTTACATCATTGTACATACCTGTACCAAGTTTTAATTTAAATCCCTACAGCTGGTCACAAGTTATCACATAATTACCTGACATGACCTCTGACCTTTGACCTTGAGACCCTAAAATCGAATCATTTAATCTTCACATCATGATACATAACTATACCAAGTTTGAATTAGATCCCTTTAGCCATTCTCAAGTTATAGACCTATTACAGACTTTGACCTTTATAGCCTAATGTTGGCTTAGCGGTTAGGGTGCCGGCTTTGGATCCTAGGATCCTGTGTTTGAATTCCCAGTCGATCGCTGAATTAACGCCAGGGGGGTTGATTCAGCCTGTCATCCTTCCGAGGCCGGCAAATTGATTATCAGCTTGCTGGGATGAATGTACCGGTGTTTGCCCCGGTTTAGAATAGGTACACCGTATCCCTGCGTGTCGTAAGAGGCTATTAAAGAGTTGGCGTCAGGAAGGGCATCCGGCCA
The DNA here is from genome assembly GCF_964187855.1 of Myxine glutinosa. Taxonomy (NCBI): domain Eukaryota; kingdom Metazoa; phylum Chordata; class Myxini; order Myxiniformes; family Myxinidae; genus Myxine; species Myxine glutinosa. Next base: position 13,749,550 of record NC_136263.1, read on the forward strand.
TAAAACCATTGCCTCAAAAAGGGAATCATGATGATTGTCATGGGGCCTGCAAGGCTAACCCCCGCTCGAGCAGGGAAAATGGCCTTAAAAATGGATTTTTTAAAACACACTTACACCTTTGACCTCTTGACCCCAAAATCTAATCAGTCAATCTTCACATCATTATACATACCTGTACCAAGTTTGAATTAGATCACTTTAGCCGTTCTCGAGTTATAGACATATTCCAGACTTTGACCTTTGACCTCTTGACTCCAAAATCTAATCAGTTCATCGTTACACCATTCTACATAAGTGTACCAAGTTTGGTCAGAATCCCATCACTGGTTCACAAGTTATCGTGGTAACAGGATTTTTTACCTAACATGACCTCCGCCCTTTGGCATTTGACCTCGGGACCCCAAAATCTAATCAGTTCATCTTTACCTCATTATACATACCTGCACCAAGTTTCACTAAGATCCCTCCAGCCGTTCGCAAGTTATCGTGGTAACGTAAACCAATCACGGACCGGGAGAAGGACGGACAAACTGAAAACATAATGCCAGGTCGCCAGAAGCATAAAAAAGGGCCAACAGATATAGATCAAGTTATTGGCCAGGAAAAATTACTATCGGATATATCTCACCCATTTAAATAGATTTGCTGTTACCAAAGAAAATTCTTGCAAACGGATGAAAAACAAACAAACAGGCCATGCATTTCATGTCAAAACGTAAAGACATTCATATAACTTTTCATACGACGGCTTCTGGGTCGGTGTTAGCTAGCCAGGTATTCAAGGTTATTTGTTCTTTCCACAGCCTGTCATACATTTGCATAGTTAGAGGAAAATAGAATTTGTGTTCAAGCAAGTTTTATTGTATTACTGGGGAAAAAGGGTTACAACACGATCCTACATTTGTCCTATAGATGGCGCATTAGGAGAATAATATTCTCGGGAGCACTTAGCCTTTGAGCCTTGGATGAAATCATTAGTTTATGGCGTAGGCCGACAGTTTGTAAAGCAAGGCGGGGTGCAAGACTGTGTCAAATGCTCGAGATGCATCCAGACATGTGGCCCTGAACTTTTGTCGGAGATCCAAGGCCTCTATCCATTGGTAGGATAGCATCAGCATCAGCATGCCCAGGGTGGAGTGTACAACCTCGTGCTCTAAGACCAGGCCGTTGGGTAAAAGGAAGGAGTTTATGACAGTTGTGATAAGGGGTAAATCTTCCAAATGAAAGGAGGCTCACCTGTGTGAAACATACGTACAGCATTCACACAAACAGAGGAAAACGGTATACAGATCGGAAAAGGGCAAGACTCATTTGATATGGTGAAATCACATGCTTGGGCAGCACTGTTAGTTACCAGTAAAAGTTAACATTGCAATGCACTCTCTGCTATCGCTCAATTCAATTTAAATCACATTTGCTGCACGTCCGCAGTCAAATCAGTTTTTCCATAATAAACTCGAGCAAAGTCGATGCCATGCCATCGCAAATCCTCACGCTTCCCAACTAAAGCAAAGTTGAAAGATGGAAAAAAAAAGTTCCACCAAGGAATGACAATATTAAATTTTGAATTATTCCCCCCTCTCCCCTCCCGCTTTGAACCCTGTGATGATTTGAGCCCTATGTGACCTGGGGGTCAAAACCCCAAAAAACATTACATTGTTTCATGCGTCTCCCAATTTTGATTACATTTACAAAGTTTCATGAAAAAATGTTTTAAAATGTGCCAGTAGTTGCATTTTACAGTATTTGACCATGTGACCCCGCCCCAGAGGGCGGATCCAAAAATGACACTTCTCTTGCACATTCGTGCCATGTGGTGATTATCGCTACCTTCGTGGTGGGGGAAAGTTTAGTGAATTTCTGCTCAACATTCCGGAGATGATAAACGGACAGATTGGATCTATTACAATATCCACCCGTTTTCTTCAAAAGTGTGTTGGAGTAACAACATGTATACAGTCACGTGAAAAAGTAAGTACACCCCATGTAAAGTTTTGACTTTTTCAACATATTTCAACATACAGCTATTTGATCTTCATTTCAACAATATTGATAGATAAAGGTGATATAATATAACAAATATCATGAAACATTTACATTTTGTAGTCCATTGTATAATTTAAATAAACATAAATGCAAATGTCGGATGTGGAAAAAGTAAGTACACCCTTACATTTATCACAACTTCAAATACCTAAATTTAGAATCAGGTGGACCAGCTCAGGTGCAAATGATTAGAACATCATCAGAGAGGATCTTGGAGGAACCTGTCTTATTTAAACCTCAGACATTTAGTTTGGTTTGTTCTTTGTTGTTGAAGTGTGCGGCATCATCATGCCTAGATCAAAAGAGCTCCCTGAGGCCTTCAGAAAGAAGGTTATAGATGCCTACGAGTCTGGGAAGGGATTTAAAAAGATCTCCAAACAATTTGAAATCAATAATTCGACTGTCCGGAAGATCATCTACAAGTGGAGAAGATACCAAACAACTGCCAACTTGTTCAGGCCAGGCCGCTCCAGCAAGTTCAGCCCGAGAGCAGACCGCAAGATGCTGAAAGAAGTCTCGAAGAACCCCAGAATGTCATCACGGGACCTACGGGTAGCTCTTGCCACTGTTGATGTCAAAGTGCACGATTCCACCATTAGAAAGAGGCTGCACAAATTTGATCTATATGGGAGGTGTGCCAGGAGGAAACCTCTGCTGTCCAGAAAGAACATCAGGGCAAGACTAAAGTTTGCCAATGAACACCGAGGAAAAGACCAGCACTTCTGGAACAATGTGCTCTGGACAGATGAGTCAAAGGTAGAGCTATTTGGCCAGAGTACCAGAAGACATGTTTGACGAAAACCAAAGACAGCATTTGACCACAATAACCTGATACCAACTGTAAAGCATGGTGGTGGAAATATTATGGTTTGGGGCAGCTTTGCTGCATCAGGGCCTGGGCAGCTCACCATCATAGAATCCACTATGAATTCTTCATTGCACCAGAGGGTCCTTGAGGATAATGTGAGGCAATCTGTCGGAAAGTTGAAGCTCAACCGAAGGTGGACCTTGCAACATGACAATGACCCTAAACATACCAGTAAATCCACCAAGGAATGGCTGAAAAGAAAGAAATGGAGGGTTCTGGAAAGGCCAAGTCAAAGCCCGGATTTAAATCCCATCGAGATGTTATGGGGGGATTTGAAACGAGCTGTGAATGCAAGAAACCCCTCAAACATCGCACAGCTGAAATAATTCTGAATGGAGGAGTGGGCAAAAATTTCTCCCAGTCGATGTTAGAGACTGGTAGACAGTTATAAGAAACGCCTACTTGAGGTTGTTTCTGCCAAAGGGGGCAATACCACCTATTAGAGCCAAGGGTGTACTTACTTTTTCCACATGCGAGATTTGCATTTATGTTTATTTAAATTATACAATGGACTACAAAATGTAATTGTTTCATGATATTTGTTATATTATATCACATTTATCTATCAATATTGTTGAAATGAAGATCAAATAGCTGTATGTTGAAATATGCTGAAAAAGTCAAAACTTTACATGGGGCGTACTTACTTTTTCACATGACTGTATATGAGGATCATTTTGGGGGTTAACGTGCACTTTGTATTCTAATCATAGGAGAAAGGACAGGTGACTGGAAGCAGTTTGTAGCATTGAAATGACAACATCTGGCAAATCCTGCATTAAAATAGCCAAAGCATTCTGGGAATTTCAGATAAATACTACCAGTCATAACCAAGGCCTCCAGTAAATGCAGAGACAAACAAAACAGATTTGCAAACAATCTTTGAACATGTGAGACGATGAGAAAAGTTAATTCATTGAAACGGTAATAAAATGCAGTTGATAAAAGGAATATAATGACGACAAATCCAGCACTCGATTATTTTCAAAAAGTGTTGGTTTGAAAGTTGATCCAAGGACAAGCTTGCACACAAATCACATGGACAACAACGTCAGTGCAAAAGCAGACTTTTACCTTGCACACACATTACAAAAACGACTTTCACAGACAATGGACAAACACACTGGAATGTGGTAAATGGAATTCAAAACTGAGATTCAATTTGATTTTTGGGGGGATACAAATTCAAGGTGTAGTGGAAGAGCTAGGAGACTGAATGGATCAGGGTATAACAGAACAAAAGGAACAGTAGAGAGAGAGAGAGAGGGTGGGGGAAAACCAACAGCAGTTGAAGGCCAATAGAGTGGGAGGTTTGGACAAACAATGAGTGCGGGGACAAACGAGGGATAGGGGAGGATGCATGATGTGGACAAGATGGATTCAGAAGGAATCTCTTAGAGGGGCAAACTGGAAATTTGGAAGGAGGTCGGCTTGATGATGGCGTGAGAGGTACTCGAGGAAGAATAGATCATGTTTTGGATGGGGGTTGACCTGAGGGTTCCCCCCCGCATCATGATACGCGGGTTCGGATGGAAATGCTAATACATTGGCCCATCCTATATTTTAATCTCAGTCACATCCTTTAAAATAGAACTTAGGGGGGGGGGGGGGAGAGAGAAGAAATGTTTTGATGTTGTATATCCATTTGTGCAATGTCTTTACAAACAGCTGCCAAATATGAAAAATTGGTTAGCCTTTTACTAGGCCTCGATTAAATAGCCCACGCAATCAGCCATGCAGGGCCTACGGCAGAATTAGCAAACTTGAGTGAATACAGTTATTCAATTTCAATTTGCAACTTTTAACGTCTTCAGATCGCTTACTTCCTCTTACACTTCGTTGCATTTGAGGTTTTCGCAGCACTATGATTTTGTGGGTCGTTTATAATCAGCAGCGACACAAACTATCTCAGCTGCACGCCATTGTTTGCGGTCAAAACGTTTAACTTGTATTCAATCATTCTGTCTCTACTTTCACTGCAGATTCATCCACAATGATCGTGAAAGAGAAATTCCCTCCTTCAAGAGAAAGTGCACGGACACAAATTGTTACAATGGATGGCCAAAATACTCTGGATTATCAAATTATATCGAATTCTCGCTCACGTATTGCTTGCTTGACACTGAAATCTGAAGCCAGAGTTTCTCGTGCGGTAACGTCACTTATTCCACACGACATCCCAACATTCCTTGAGCCGTGGAAATATAATTAAATATTTCTCTGCATCTCGCAGCCGAGAGGGTACTTTAAAAAAAATTGAAAACTTTTTGAGTCCGTGATGTTGCACCATTAATGACTTTCAATGTAATGCAAAATGGCGGCGACTTAACTTCCGGAAAGATGGATGTAGAAATGGACACAGATTGAGGCGAAAGAGTTGAGATGAGCCACTTTCTGGTGAGCTTGAAACAATGACGCGAATTAGCTTTCGACCAAAGGAGATATTTCTGTAAATGTACTGCCTCGAGTGACATAACGACCATGGCAGATGGTTGGGATGTGGATACACCGGAAGATGGCGAGGAGAGCTTGCAGGGCTTGGACGTCTCCCCTTCTCCTCGTTCTCCCTCCTCGCAATCCACCACAATGGCTGCTAAAGCAGGGCTCGATGTCTCGGGTTCATCCACGGACGAACTGCTCATGTAGAAGCGTTCTTCGGTGGGAACACCATGCCCATGTGTAGCACAAGCGAGCTATGGAGAAACAGCACAGGCGTTTTTACAAGCAACGGGAGCATGAGGAGCTTCACGGGTCCTCATGGAAAAATGCAAGGCTTGTTTTGCTGAATGTAAGGCCTGCTCCAAGGCTGTTATTTGCAATGTGCATGAGCGGTATGCAAAACATGACCCTCAAGCTCGCTGCTTCAGAATTTCAGTGCTGTGGCATTCATAAGGCAGGTTCAGGTCGCAGTTACCTTTCTATCGTCAACCTTTTACCACACAACCCTGATGTGCCAGTTGTGAACGAGCGTCTTTCCAATTTGCATGCAATGTAGTTACGCTCTCCTGACAGGCCAGGGTTTGGTGCCAGGAAGAAATTCCAGAGCAAACAGGGTGAAGTCTCAGTTTTGTCCTGCCTTGCCTAAATGCTCTACCTCACTCCCTTGCATCGCCTATCCCCCTCCTGCCTCTCTCTCTCTATTCTTTTCTGATTATTGGACTAACTAGCGTGACTCAGCGCACTCCGCACGCCTCACCACACGTCGTTTCAGAGGGGTAGGCATCTTTGACCATTTCGGTGTCTTTTGGGTCTTCATAGTGTTTTGGGTCTTCAGGGTATTTTGGATCCTCTGGGCCTTTAAGGGTATTTCGGGTCTTTGAGGTGTTTTGGGTCTTCAGGGTCTTTGGTGTCTTCAGAGGCTTTTGGGTCTTAAGGGTCTTTTGTTTCCTTTGGGTTATTTGGGGTATTTAAGGGTCTTTGGGGTCTTCAGGGTGTTTTGGGTCTTCAGGTTGTATTGGGTCTTTGGGGTCTTTGGGGGTCTTCAGGGTATTTTGGGTCTTTGGGGTGCTTTGGGTCTTCGGGGTGCTTTGGGTGTTCGGGGTGTTTTGGGTCTTCGTGGTGTTTTGGGTCTTCGGGGTGTTTTGGGTCTTCGGGGTGTTTTGGGTCTTCGGGGTGTTTTGGGTCTTCGGGGTGTTTTGGGTCTTCGGGGTGTTTTGGGCCTTTGGGGTGTTTTGGGTCTTCGGGGTGTTTTGGGTCTTTGGGGTTTTTTGGGTCTTTGGGGTGTTTTGGGTCTTTGGGGTCTTGGTGGTCTGAAGGGTCTTGGGGTAATTAAAGGGTCGCCAAAGGTTTGAGGGGTCTCAGCAGTCTTAACGCAATTAAGAGGGTTAATTAAGACGGTGGTAATATCATGTAAAGTAGAAGAAGACGTTTTCGGCGCATACAAACATAGCGACATAACGACATAACCATAAACGTTTGCTCTATTATAATAAGAAGATGTTGGCAATTCGATGCATGGGAATTAATGGGTCAGTATCCCACCTTAAATTAGCTTATGGGTCAGTATCCCACCTTAAATTCCCTTATGGGTCAGTATCCCACCTTAAATTCCCTTATGGGTCAGTATCCCACCTTAAATTCCCTTATGGGTCAGTATCCCACCTTCAATTAGCTTAGGGGTCAGTATCCCACCTTAAATTCCCTTATGGGTCAGTATCCCACCTTCAATTAGCTTATGGGTCAGTATCCCACCTTAAATTCCCTTATGGGTCAGTATCCCACCTTAAAATCCCTTATGGGTCAGTATCCCACCTTAAATTCCTTTATGGGTCAGTATCCCACCTTAAATTCCCTTATGGGTCAGTATTAAAAAAAAAAAACACCTTTAGAGGCCATTTTTTCCCCGCAAGCGGGGGTTGGCCTTTTTCGGGGACCGTGGTTGTTGCTGTTTTTCGGTCCCCTTTTTTGAAGCAATGTTTTACGGCCGGATGCCCTTCCTGCCGCCAACCCTTTTTGTCGCCTTTTACGACAAGCAGGGAATTACCAGTGAACTGGTACTCAATTAGCCGACATCGGAAGTATGACAGGCTGAGTCAACCCCCCTGGCGTTAATTCAGCGATCGACCGGGATTCGAACCCAGGATCCTAGGATCCTAAGCTGGCACTCCTAGCCGCTAGCCCAACACCAGGGTCAGTATCCCACCTTAAATTCCCTTATGGGTAAGTATCCCACCTTAAATTCCCTTATGGGTCAGTATCCCACCTTAAATTCCCTTATGGGTTAGTATCCCACCTTAAATTCCCTTATGGGTCAGTATCCCACCTTCAATTAGCTTATGGGTCAGTATCCCACCTTAAATTCCCTTATGGGTCAGTATCCCACCTTCAATTAGCTTATGGGTCAGTATCCCACCTTAAATTCCCTTATGGGTCAGTATAAAAAAAAACACCTTTAGAGGCCATTTTTCCCCGCAAAGCAGGGGTTGGCCTTTTTCGGGGACCGTGGTTGTTGTTGTTTTTGGGTCCCCTTTTTGAAGCAATGTTTTACGGCCGGATGCCCTTCCTGACGCCAACCCTTTTTGCCGCCTTTTTACGACACACAGGGAATTACCAGTGAACTGGTACTCAAATTAGCCGACCTCGGAAGGATGACAGGCTGAGTCAACCCCCTGGCGTTAATTCAGCGATCGACCGGGATTCGAACCCAGGATCCTAGGATCCTAAGCCGGCACCCTAGCCACTCGCCCAACACCAGGTCAGTATCCCACCTTAAATTCCTTTATGTCAGTATCCCACCTTAAATTAGCTTATGGGTCAGTATCCCACCTTAAATTCCCTTATGGGTCAGTATCCCACCTTCAATTCCCTTATGGGTCAGTATCCCACCTTAAATTCCCTTATGGGTCAGTATCCCACCTTCAATTCCCTTATGGGTCAGTATCCCACCTTAAATTCCCTTATGGGTCAGTATCCCACCTTCAATTCCCTTATGGGTCAGTATCCCACCTTAAATTCCCTTATGGGTCAGTATCCCACCTTAAATTCCCTTATGGGTCAGTATCCCACCTTAAATTCCCTTATGGGTCAGTATCCCACCTTCAATTCCCTTATGGGTCAGTATCCCACCTTAAATTCCCTTATGGGTCAGTATCCCACCTTAAATTCCCTTATGGGTCAGTATCCCACCTTAAATTCCTTTATGTCAGTATCCCAAATTAAATTTGAAAATGTGAAATGCACGTTTTCAGCACATGTGAAGGATTTCATGCGATCGCACTCTTTTGAATCGCACATGGTACAGTACTTATGTCTTATGTTAAAAGAAAGTTGGAAAAAAAAAAATCCTTTCACTTAATGCTTCATTCTTTTATTCCTTCTTTGTTCTTTCTGAATGTATTCTTTCCCATTCAGTTCGATTGCAAATGAAAACCTTCCCACTCAATATCCTCTAAAGGGGATGGCACGATGGCCTAGACATGTGCAATCGCCCCCGAGCTGTCTAACCTGGAATCAAATCAGGACCCGTCTACAAACCGTCATCCTGGTGTTTCACAAGTATGGTGATTCATCAATGTGCATACCGTCCCTCGGATGGACGTTATACTGGGCTATCATTCTGCTATCATTAGTTGGTGGATGTTAAAGATAAAAGTTGCTGGATCCCCAGCAACATGAATAAATTACAAATTCCTGCCATAACTACTGTTGGGAAGGCAACGGCAAACCCCCTAGTAACACACCTACCAAGAAACTGCTTCAGCAGCCAAATACCTATCTTTGGGCAGAGCACACAATCAATCTCTTTCTCTTTCCTCACTCACAATTGTTATGTTTTGTAATGATCTACTCTTGAAGGTGTGCACATCCGGCGTGAATGGTGTGCCTCAACTTCTCCATCATTTTCCTTCATCCACTTCTTTCAAACCTCTGCTTTATATCATTACCTATGTGTTTCTTATACTCACACAATCTGTTCACCTCAAATCAGGCAATCCGTGTCAACCTTTTCTTGCCCATTACACTTCGTTTTTCCACGGTTTCTGTGATATGTTTTTCACTTAAATTAATCCTGTCTGATTGTTTGCTTATTTTGACGCATTGGAAGAATGAAAATAAATTAAGCAATACAATCTCGTTGGTTGTAGCCTGGCGTTGGCTTAGCAGTTAGGGTGCCGGCTCGGGATCCTAGGATGCTGGGTTCGAATCCCGATCGATCGCTGAATTAACACCAGGGGGGCTGACTCAGCCTGTCATCCTTCCGAGGTCGGCAAATTGAGTACCAGCTTGCTGGGATGAATGATCACGGTGTGTACCCCGGCTTAGAATAGGTACACCGCATCCCTGCGCATCGTAAGAGCGTGACCAAGGGTTGGCGTCAGGAAGGGAATCCGGCCATAAAAACATTGCCTCAAACAGGGAACCATGATTGTCATGGGGCCCGCAAGGCTAACCCCCGCTCTAGCGGGGAAAATGGCCTTAAAACAATCATTCATTCATTCATTCATTGGTTGTCATCTCCATTTGCGGGTTTTAGGAGGTGGGAGGAAGTTCTCCCAGAACTCAAAATATCCACCTCCTTTTTCGGTAAAGGATCATTATTCATGAACCAGATTGGGAAACTTCGTTCTCATAGCTTCATTCCGACGGCACTTTTTAGAACAGTCACAGAGGCCTCCAACCTCTCTTTTTGGTGCAGAGAGACAGTTTGATTAGGAAACGGACACATTACGCTTCACACACAATGCACACAGGTTCGGCGCGCCACACTCGATGGATACAAAATGGCTTCAAATTGCAAGTTGTCGCTACTCCTAGTATATAGGGATTCTAAAGTATCCCCTCCCACCCCCAGTTAGGGAGAGCTCAAAATATCCCAATTCAGTTCGGGTTAAATGAGTCAATGAACATACCCGCTCCCACGTACCAGGTTGCTCCACAAAGTCGCACTGACCCATGCCGGCCACATCCAGTCTTTTTAGCAGCAGCACAACACCTGTCAAGTTTGACTCGAGGATGGCAGCAGGTGACAAGGCAGCCATCTTTGACATCTCCCCATTTGGGTAGAGGCGAAAACATCGGCCTGTTGGGACACCAATACATCAAACCACAGGAATGAAAAACGAATAAATCAATTTCAAGCCATTTTCCTAAAAACACGAAAAAGGAAAGAGTTGACAGATGAAAGAGTAACAAAAGGTTCAGGGGACGTGGCAAGGGCATGGAGTAGGTGTTTTGGAGAAGATGTCATTGGTGCTGAATGAATTAACAATGTCTGTTACAGCTCTGAAAATGAAATGGCATTCAATTTGTTAATCCTGTGGGACCATGGGCTTTGTGGCAGCTGGTTCAGGAATGGCTGCTCTGAAAATCAGGACAGATGGTCTTCAATGGTAAAATATTTTTGGTCACGAATGGATGACGATTGGCCATGCGTTGTGCGGGAATGAAGGAAGCGGCACTTCGTTGGTGCGCAATCACTTTTGTTTATCATTCTGCGACTCTTTTTTTTTTTTTTTATTTTGCAAGGAAGAACCAAAATAAAGATGCATTCCGACTGCAGTCGAAGCCTGGTGTTGGCTTAGCGGTTAGGGTGCCGGCCTGGGATCCGAGGATCCTGGGTTCGAATCCCGGTCGATAACTAAATTAACACCATGGGGGTCGACTCAGCCTGTCATCCTTCCAGGACAGCAAACTACCAGTTCACCGGTAATTCCGTGTGTCGCAAGAGGCGACTAACAGGGTTGGTGGCAGGAAGGGAATCCGGCTGTAAAACATTGCTTCAAAAAGGGGACCATGGTGCCCAAAAAAGGCCAACCCCTACTCTGCAGGGAAAAATGGCCTCTAAAGGTGGTTCATTCCGACTGCAGTCGTCAAATACAGGTGTCCTTTTGAGAAGGTAAACAGTTTTTTTATGAAGAGTGGGGTGAGGTTGGAGGTGGGGGGCAGAGGCATGGGTGGAATTATTCTCTGCAAAGTCGAGCATCTGGACATTGAGAGTATGTTGAACAGTGCATGAAAATTTACACTTTGTGTTGGAACGCACATGACGCAAACAGCTGTGTACTGCCCGAATCACCACGACAGTCCAGCGGCTTTCATCTATCAAATTATTCTGCCCCCCCCCCTCCCTCCTTCTCATATCCCTCCACTGGGGTGGACAGCATCTGTGCTTTACGAGTTCATACCCAGGAGGCAGACATTGACACAATCCGAGTTACTGTGCTTATTACAAACATGCTTCAATCTCCAAGTATAGAGAGAATGCCTTTTTCCAGCTAATGTATGAATAATCCAGTATGGTTATTCGTGGGAGCCCAATGCACAAGTAAAGCTCACTCTGTTTCAGCCAAATGCATGAGCATTCATTACACGATGCTTGCAGTAGCTGATGCCACTCCAGTGGAAAATTACCCAGTCGTGGCAATACTTTTCGCTAGGCACGCTGTAATTGCACACTCAGCATGTTCCCCAAACTCGCATCACCGTCCGGGGCTCATGTTACTATACGGACATCATGTTTTCTCTGCACCACCCACGCCTCTGAAGTCCTTCTCGGCAAGTGTCCCTATCATATGTCGTCATACTCTTTTCGCGCACACACTCTGCCCTGATTTGACGCAATACTTCCACAAGACACCATAGTCAGCTCTATGCAGCTCACGTCAAGTGTCTGAGTGTCAATTTCATATCCGCTGCACCACTCACCTGGAGGGCCCCTGGTGCAGCCTGCAGATGCTCTCAAACGTCGGGTCTCTGCCTGGTGAAGGCTGATCGGTCGAATGACTGATGACTCTGCGCGGATCCTTGGATTGTACACCTGCAGAGCATAGCGTGCACTAAAGACAAGCATCGCACCATTACGCCAGCATGTAGTAAAGTGTGAAAGAGGAAGTGTTGTTTCTTTGTAGCTATTTGAAAATGATTCCCACTGTAATAAAAACACTCATAAGAACATAAACAAACAACAAAAACATGTAGAATATTTCACCCATGTCGTGTAAAAGTAAAAATACAAGGACTAGTTGTGCAGAGTACGTTATAAGAAACACGAATCCTAAAAGCCTACCTTTTGACCAAATTAATAAAACAACCGAGAGCCACCGATTGATACTACAAGCTCGATGATGCGAGTCCCACCAAGCCAACAAATGACATCACTCATCCAATGGGAAGGAATTTCTAACCGGCAAGGCTAACCCCCGCTCTAGCAGGGAAAATGGCCTTAAAATGCATGTTGTTGTGCGTTGTTGTTCTGATCCTTTTACTGACCCGATCTAACATCATGCACGGTGTGATCCTTTCAATGACCTGATCTAACATATTATAACGTCATGCATGGTCTGATCCTTTCAATGACCTAATCTGACATATTGTAATAGTAATAATTTTTGGCAATACAACAACAACAACAACAGGCATTTTAAGGCCATTTTCCCTGCTCGAGCGGGGGTTATATTAGCCTTGCGGTCCCCGTGACAATTTTCTCCATTTTGCACTATTTCTACATCTCCCCTTGTTAACCCCCTTGCCCGCATTTCTTCTTCCACCACCCTTAGCCAAGTCTTTCTCGGTCTTCGCCGTACTCGACTTCCTTCTACATTAATTTCCATCACTCTTCTCAACCAGTCACTTTCATCCATCCTCAACAAATGACCAAACCATCTCAACCTGTTTCTCTTCACAGCATCCATCACAGGCTCTATTCCCATCATCTTTCGCAATTCATCATTTGTCTTCCCCTCTCTCAACGATACTCCACACATCCACCGAACCATTCGCATTTCCACCCTTTCCAGCATTCGTTGCTTCTCTACGTTCATTACCCATGTCTCGCTCCCATAAATCATAACACTTCTCACACATGCAGCATACACCTTTCCCTTCAGCTTCAATGACACTCCCCTCCTCGTCAGCACGCCACTCAGTTCCCAAAATCAATTGGCAATGATATAATATATTATTATATATTATAAATATATAATAATATATTATATTATTGTAGTATATATATATATATATATATATATATATATATATATATATATATATACATACATACATATATATATTAATAGTATATACAGACTTGGCATTCAATATGGAATTTTTTTTTTTTCTTGACTTGGGTTTACTTTCTGAACTCAGTATATCAATCTGGTGAGTATATTTTACCCTTCGGTGATGTCTTTGTTGAAAGAACCATGTCACTGATTGTCTTTCGCAGCAAGAAGTCAATAACAGGACTATATCACAGGTGGCGTGACAAAATGTAAGGACAGGGACATTTGACGATTGGCTTCATAATCGGGTATATAAGGGTTGTTGCGTTCTGTATTAATGGAAAACAACTGCTGCACGTCTACAAAAGTTATTGCCGCTTCCTCTGGAGGTGGTCCGTCAACTTGAAAATGCTGTTTGTCATGGAGTGGTGGCTTTACGAAATTCTGGCATGAAACAGCGTGCTATTGCTCGGCAGTATGGCATCACTCAAGGTCAGGTGTCAAAGATCCTGAAACGAAATGCTCAGAGGGGTGTCCCTACTCCAATACCGAGGCCAGGACGCCCACCCAGAACCACAAGGAGAGATGATCGCCAGCTGCACCGGTTAGTCCGCAATGGCCATACCAAGTCAGCTAATCGGCTGAGGGCTGAGTGGCAGCAACTGACAAATGTGCCTGTATCCAGAAGGCTAGTCAACCAATGATTGGTTCAAGCAGGCTATCGTGCCAGGCGTCCCGTGAGAAAGCCACGCCTGACCAGACAACACAGCCAGCGCCGATTGCAGTGGGCCAGAGAACACCGTCAATGGCAGCCAGGACACTGGAATCACGTGACTGTCAGTGACGAGTCTAGATTTCTGGTCCATCATCAAGATAGCCGCGTCCAAGTGCGCAGACAAGTGCATGAAGCCCACAACGAAATTGTATAGTGCCAAGAGTCCAAGCTGGAGGTGGTGGGGTGACCGTTTGGGCTGCTTTTCATGCAGGGGGAAAACTGACCTGGTTGTTCTGAATGGAAACCTGAACCAGTTCAAGTACAGGGTCATTCTGGAAGAAATATTGCTTCCATTTGCTCATGCAGCCTTTCGAGGAAACTTTGTCTTCCAAGATGACAATGCACGGCCTCATCGTGCTCGCATGATCCAACACTTTCTTGCTGACCGTGGTGTAGAGCATATGGAGTGGCCTGCCATGTCCCCGGATATGAATGCGATAGAGAACTTGTGGGCAGAATTAACGCGTCAAATCGACAACTTAGACCAGCAGCCTGCCTCTGTGCGTGAATTGCAGCAGACTATTGTCACTGCATGGCAAGCGATTCCTGTCCAAACCTTGGCAAATCTTGTGAACAGCATGCCTCGACGTTTACGTGCTCTCCTGAATGCTCGTGGGGGTTACATGAAGTGCTGAACTGTACTTTTACTGTCCGTAATCCCAATCATAATTTAGCTTTTGTTTTTGTTGAAAAAATTTTGGGCTAATGTGCAAAATGAAGAGATACTTCTGGAAAACGTACAGAAGTTTAACACAGTACTGTCCGTGAATTGAGTTCGATATCAGTTTGCATCACTTTCAAGGATCAATTTATTTGTTTTGAAATGTCAAATGTGGTTTTTGTTTTTTTAAAGGTCACATTAACAAAATCTAGAATAATTTCAACATAATTCCAATGAACTTTTGGTTCTAAGACATCTTGAAAAGTAAGTTCACCCCCACAAAAAAAAATAATCCATATTAAATGCCAAGTCTGTATATATATATTATATTATTAAATAGGTGACAAGAACAAGCCGATTAGATTTTGGTTCAGATCCGAATCCAGATCCGGCCTATCAGTGGGATATAAAACGTAAACTGTTCAGCCTGGCGGAGGTATGTGCTCTACCGAGTGCCATTCTAGTTTCCTTTTGTGACGACACGATATAACAGACCTTCAAACCCACTTTGCAGCAAATATCCCAAGACGATTCACACAAAACTTCAAAATCCTTTTAGTGACTGTGCAGGTTCTATCACAGAAGCACTTTCCCGAAAATAGCTCACCATGTCCTGACAGCACATTATTGAATGACCAAGGTCAAATAATACTGCAGCACGAAAGGTAGGAATTTGGCAACTGTGCGAGATAACAACTGCCTAGTCCTAACATGGGCCCAATAATAGGATGATCAAGTCCACAAATGGGTGTTAACAGTTGGGAGAGCTGGGTCCAATTCTAATCAGAAAGAGGTTTTACTTTTAATGGCAATTCTAACATGACAGTATATAGGGCATGATCACGTATCAAAAACAACAACAAAATAACCTTGTCTAGATGACCCAACTAGGCAAGTATTCTATCCCAACAAGATTCCCCTTTTCAAAAATATTTACATGGTCACGTTAAACGAAAACTCTGCAAGCATTGTAGTCTAGTAGGAAGACTAGGTCCCCCTGCACCCCCCGGAGATATACTTCTAATCAGTGTTTCTAGATTGGAAAAAATGTGTAGAAAATGACTAGCTATGGCCCCAAGCTGAAAAAATGTCCCACATACCATTTTTATGCAAATTACTGCTGCAAATTTTATGCAAAATTATGCAAATTTTATGCAAATTTTTGATGAGGAGTAGAGTTGAGGGGTCTTTGAGGGCTTCATCGAGGTGCTCTCGGTTGCAAGACTGGGTCATTCTGAGAAGCACAGCAGGGTCAGAGATCATGATGTTCTCCTCCTCAGTGAATCTCTCCATCAACAGCCTCTCCATTGCCTCACACACTGTTTTGAGGCAAAAGAGGGACTTTGCGTAGGCCTTTCCACTGAGAACACCTTTGAGAGATCCACTTGTTACTAGTTGTGCCTCAAAGAGAATCTCTGCATATCCAGAACCACGCATCTTGTGTCCAGTGAGCATCCCGATGTAGTTCATGGATGTGTGGAAGGGTCCAATCGTTACTACATGACTAGCAAATTCATTTGGCCAGCGCCAGATGATGGGAAGGGCTTTCATGCAGACACCCAGATCAAATGTATTCAGGACCCATCTCTAATCCACCTCAGCAGTTGCTGCCTCGGAACGCTTCAGTAGCTCACGAACAACTGCGTTGTCTGTGATCGGTTGGTGGATAGGCGTGCAGTAGTCGACTGTTGATTTGCTGGGTGGGGGAGAACCAGTTGCAGAGGTGAAACCCCCTAGCCCAGGCACAGGCTGCAGGCCATTGCCATGCCATGCAGGCACCAGGCACAGACCGATCACAGACAACGCAGTTGTTCGTGAGCTACTGAAGCGTTCCGAGGCAGCAACTGCTGAGGTGGGTCAGAGATGGGTCCTGAATACATTTGATCTGGGTGTCTGCATGAAAGCCCTTCCCATCATCTGGCGCTGGCCAAATGAATTTGCTAGTCATGTAGTAACGATTGGACCCTTCCACACATCCATGAACTACATCGGGATGCTCACTGGACACAAGATGCGTGGTTCTGGATATGCAGAGATTCTCTTTGAGGCACAACTAGTAACAAGTGGATCTCTCAAAGGTGTTCTCAGTGGAAAGGCCTACGCAAAGTCCCTCTTTTGCCTCAAAACAGTGTGTGAGGCAATGGAGAGGCTGTTGATGGAGAGATTCACTGAGGAGGAGAACATCATGATCTCTGACCCTGCTGTGCTTCTCAGAATGACCCAGTCTTGCAACCGAGAGCACCTCGATGAAGCCCTCAAAGACCCCTCAACTCTACTCCTCATCAAAAATTTGCATAAAATTTGCATAATTTTGCATAAAATTTGCAGCAGTAATTTGCATAAAAATGGTATGTGGGACATTTTTTCAGCTTGGGGCCATAGCTAGTCATTTTCTACACATTTTTTCCAATCTAGAAACACTGATTAGAAGTATATCTCCGGGGGGTGCAGGGGGACCTAGTCTTCCTACTAGACTATTGTGAAAACACAAGTTGGGGTTCATAATCCTAATGAGCTACGACTATAAATCACAATTATTAAATGGGGGAAGTGTTACAAAACGGGCTGCTTTGTCTCAATCTTTCTTCCAGGCCTTCCAGCAAGCAGTGCAACAACGCCATCTCTTCTCATCCCCAATTGAGACCCATGATATTTATTACCGCCATTAACCCTTCCTAACCCAACCCTTTTAGTTTCTAGATTCAGTGTTTCCTCTCGAACTCCTTCTCCTCCTTCTCCTCCTTTCCTGTTCATTCATTCCCTTTATGTATGGCCCACTGTCAGATCTACCTTGCTCTTCCATGAGCCTCAAACAGGTTATAAAAAAGAGGCAGGGAGGGAGGGGTTGGAGGAGACATACCTTTCGCATTTCCAGGCCAGAGTCGACCACAAATACAATTCCGTCAAACGAAAAAGCAGACTCAGCAGCAGCTGTTGTGAGCACAACACGTCGAGGTAGTGCTGTATTCCTGTGAGCCGGTAGTGCTTCGTACAAGCGACTAGCCCCTTCGGGCTGTCCTGAATGCAGGTGGATAAGATACATTGAAGCTGCGGGCTGGCGGACAGCTTCTCTTGCAAGTAACTCGAGAGCATTATCTGCATCCTTTTGAAGAGAGAAATAAAACAAGAGTGAGAATTGTTTTGCAGTACATGTCCCCTGCCCATGTGATATTTTCTAAGTCCAAAGAGGGCATAACTCTGAAAATTTGATAAAATTAGAGCAATGCGACTGTGTTGCCAATATCCTTCCGCATAGCCCTACAACGGGTAGATGCCCTCGTTCACAGTCCTAAAAATTAACAAGTCTGATTTAAATCCCTTCAGCTGTTTTAAAATATCACATTTTCACCAGCCATGATAGATTTTACATCGATCGGTGAAGTGGTTTCAGAGAAGGGATTTTTTTAAATATCTGCTTTCAAGCTAATATCGCTGCCATACCACGTGACATATGCCCTTTAAAAAATGTACACTCTGTATATCTATGGTTAGGGGATCACGTTTGTGAAGTTTCGTGTTGATAGGATATTGTTTGTTTTTCTAAGCAAGATGGCTGCTAAACCACATGACCTACGATGTCATCATTTTCAAACCAGATGC